>NW_025960074.1:0-213374 GCF_023159225.1 Perognathus longimembris pacificus | reverse complement strand
AACAAACAAACAACCTATTTCAATTCAGAACAGTAAATGTTCTTTATTCATGTGGATTTGTAAAGATCTAGTAATCTGAAGACCACCACAAAATAAGGAAACTAGAGAAAAGCTCAAAAAAAAATATTCACAGTGTTCTTGACCAAACTAAGTAAAATCCCATTGTAATTTTCAGCATAAGAAAATATTTAATTCTTTGCTCTTTTTCTTGGGTCAGCATAAATTCCTGTATCTGCCTTATGGATAGCATTGGATGAGCCAGCCTAAGAGAGCTGGAGTCCTGTTCTTACTTTTCATCTGCGGTTTGGATCTAGCCCATTGCATCTTTCCTCATTTCTGACACACATTCATCAAGATCACTTCATTAGGAATGTAAAAACTGTGCATGGTACTAGAAATTATTTGGGGGAAAAATCTAAAACTTTCACATGTTGAAATTATTTCACCATAAAATTTGGACTGCAATTAAATTGTCACACTGATTGAAAATTCACTTCGGAGCATTATTTTTCAGAAAAAAAAAGCTTTTCTATCTGTAACATATTACAAGGAGAACACCTAACAATGCATGATTATTTTCAACAGAGGAAATCGCATCAGCATTAAGAGATTTGGGTGACTAAAGAACGTCTGCAATAATCTTAGCATTTACCGTTTTCCTTTGATTTCTCTGCAGAGAAAATACTTCATTATAGAAAATCACTCTGCTAGAAAAAGAATGTATGCCCACATCCTCATGATTCTTATGTATGTAGCAATATCTATATCTATATCTATATCTATATATATATATATATTTCATACTGTAAAGTATGGCTATTGAGGTGGAAAGCAATGTCTAGTATCCAAGAATGCAAAGCAAACAGAACAAGCCACTGTTATGCATAGACATAGACCACCTCTCCATAACACACAAGACAGCAGTTCTGGAATTTCTTCTTGTTAAGTAAGCAGTTTCGTTCAAGAATAAGAAAAAATAATTTTTTACTGCTTTTCTATTAACCTGTATGAGCTATTTCTCAAAAACTAACAAAATATGCTAGGCACCATTGGCTCATGCTTACACTCCAGCTACTCAGGAGGCTGAGAGCTGAGGGTTGCTGTTTGAAGCCAACCTACCAGTATGACTGTGAGCCTGTTATCACCAAATAACCAGCCAAAAAAGCCTCTGAGTAGAGCTGTGGATCACGTGGTAGAGCACTAACCTTGATTTAAAAAAAGGAAAAATTCAGACCACTCCCAGGCCCTGAATTCAAGCACCCAACAGGCACAACATACTCTAAAATGAAACATGTAAAGATACACGCAAACCTAATTCAATAATTAATGAAACAGAAAAAGACTAAGGGTCCATCATGATACCCTAGTATGAATGAGCAAAGTTGAGTAAATGCTAAACATGGCATGCTTTCCCTGCTCAGGCGAGGCCAGCCAGGTTTTACTAAGGTTCGACAATGAATGAGGCCCCACAGGACTCCTGCCCTTACAAGGAGACCATTTTCCACCAGAGTGGGACCTTCCTGGAAATGACCACCTTCCCCTGAAACCATGTCTATCCTCAGCTGAAGCCTTGGGAGGCAAGTTCCTCTGTTGGAACTTTCTGGAGAATGGAGCCAAGTTCTTTTTCTGGACAACTCGAGAATTTGAGGACATTTGGATACTTCTCCACTCTGAAGCTTCTTTGCAGTTATCCTACTCATATTTATGCCATATGGCACCAATGAGACGCTCAACTAAACATTCTTTGCACACCATTTTACTAACTTAGTTCTTTAGTATTTATTAAGACTAACATGGGCTTGGCACAGGAAAACCTGTAGCATACAATTCTTTCATTAAAACTTTGACTCTGAGGACCATAATAACATACCTCTTAACTAGCGTCATTCTATGGCAGTGATTATAGACTTAATTCCTTAGATGCTGTATTAGTTCTAGAGAGCTTCCATGCAGTGTTGCTAATCATCAAGGGGCGCTTCACTTTCTATTTTTGATGGAGTAGGTAACTTAGGCTGGAAGCACTTAAAGACCTTCCAATCTTAAACTACTCATTAACAGTGGAGCCAGACTTACCAACAATTCTGATCCTCCAACTCAGTCCTTTCTACTGGCTACACCAATGCTACCTAGGTGTGTGTGTGTGGGGGGGGGAAATAACCAGCATACTTTTTTAGACACATTATGAATATGGCGCTATTTATGTTACCGGTATTTACTCCAAAACATTTAAGTGCAAAAATCTTTAAGAACATGGATAAGCAGAGCTGATATGTAAAAATTTAATGAAGGTCATTAAAAATAATGATGGCTGCTAGAAAAAAATTGGAAGAGAAAATGCCGAGTGTACCAAATCCTACTTTACCTAGCTGAAACTAATTCTTTTGAACGTATTTTCTCTGACCTAAGTGTCTATTCAAGAGAATAGTCTTTCCCTTGCTAAAATAAATTAGGTGAGTGGAGTTCTTGCACTTAGTGATAAATGTCCACTTCAACACTGTACTCACTGTAATGTGAAAATCCCACCTACCATCTTGGATTTTCTCTTTGGAGGGCAACATTTATTAAACCTCTGTAGTTCATTATATTCAATAGTACTGTCACATCATATACTATGAACTTTGCAGAAGAGAAATTTGACTAGTGTCTTTCAAGGGAGTACATTTATTTATATATATATAATTATTTTCAAACCTTCACACCATAGTTACTCTCCATGCTGATTTCCTTTCTATTTCACATTATAAGATCGAACATTGAGAGTCTGGGGAAAAAATTATCTAACTTTTACAATATTTGTACTCAATTTAATACTAAATAAAAAGGGGAAAAATCATCTCAAAATTCGAACGTTTTTACTGCAAACACTTGCAGAAAAAGAGCTCTTCAATTTAGCACCTTTTAAAAGAGATTTTACAAATGATGATACAGTATGTTAAATTAATCCTTCTTTTACTCTCACATTCCCTGCCCTCTCAACCCCTATTATTCAATAGCTTTCACTGAGTTTTGTTTTTCCATCTTCATTCTCAGATGCAATATGTTTCAGTATTGTTCAACCGGTAACATTCACTACCCACACGTGTTGTACTTTGTACATATCTTTTAAGGTTAAGAAAGCTGAGGCAAGGCATGGGGCTAGGAGAGATTGGGAGAATGAAGGAAGGGGATGCATTGTACTCAACTGATATGGTGAATACAACTCCTTTGTACAAAGACTTCAAGATTTAAAAAAAAAGAATTGGGGCTGGGGATATGGCCTAGTGGCGAGAGAGCTTGCCTCGTATACATGAGGCCCTGGGTTCGATTCCCAAGCACCACATATACAGAAAATGGCCAGAAGTGGCGCTGTGGCTCAAGTGGCAGAGTGCTAGCCTTGAGCAAAAAGGAAGCCAGGGACAGTGCTCAGGCCCTGAGTCCAAGGCCCAGGACTGGCCAAAAAAAAAAAATAAATAAATAAATAAATAAATAAATAAATAAATAGAATTACAGTATCTCTATTTAACAAAATATAACAGTATGTAAACTTTCCCTGTCCTATTATTAAAATAAATTGTTTTACAAGGCCAAATTCGGAGGCAAGAATGACATTTGGAAGTCCTTGAACCCAACCCCATTATCTAATAGCTATAGACAATAGAGGTATCAGCTAGGATGAACCAAATCACCTCCAATTGGAACACGATTAATTGAGATCTGTCTGTTTCCCAACTCTCCACACAACTCTGATACAAATGTGCTATAGAGGAAGACACAAGGGAGACAGACCAGCTCAGAAACAAACTGGATGTGAATTATGTGGCATTATTAAGAAGAGCAATATAACCAGTACTAGCACAGCTTCTGATCTACCTGGAAGATTTAAGAGAATGCTTATCATTTCAACTTGACGTCTGTGTAGGTCATTAAGGCTGTGTAGCCATTTTACAGGCAGACATGAATGGGGAAGATTCCAGGAAGAAGAGACAGAGACAGAAAAGCAGGAAGAGAACAAGTCTCTAGAAACCAGGAATTCCTATTGCTGAATGCTATAAGTATTAGGAAAATTTTAAAAAGGCTGGGGTCAACTTGGGCTCCTTCCATAAGGCAGTGGAGAAGAGGAATTTAAGTATAAGATCTACATTTTAGAAGTGTCCCAATGTGCAGGGTGCTGGTGGCTAATGCCTGTCTGTCATCCTAGCTACTCAGGAGGCTGAGCTTTGAGAATCATGGTTTAATGCCAGTGAGGACAAGAATGTCTCTTAAAGAGTCTCATCTCCAGTTAACTACAAAACAAAAAGAAAAAACAAACACCTAGAAGTGGCACTGTGGCTCAAAGTGAAAGAGGACTAGCATTGAAAAGAAAGGAAGAAGGGCTGGGAATATGGCCTAGTGGTAGAGTGCTTGCCTTGTATACATGAAACCATGGGTTCGATTCCTCAGCACCACATACATAGAAAAAAGCAAAAAGTGGAGCAGTGGCTCAAGTGGTAGTGTGGTAGCCTTAAGCAAAAAAAAACTGCGGGCGACAGTGCTCAGGACCTGAGTCCAGGACTGGCAAAGGAAGGAAGGAAGGAAGGAAAGAAGGAAGGAAGGAAGGAAAGAAGGAAGGAAGGAAGGAAAGAAGGAAGGAAGGATAAAAGAAAGAGAGTAAGGGAGAGAGAGAGGAAGAGAGTGCATGAACTCAGGGACAGCACCTGCGTTCATGCAACACAAACAATAACAAAAACAAAGAATCAACAAAGTGCTAGTTTTCCAATAATAGATTAAACATTTGTTAGAAATATATTCCTTACTTATTTTTTAAAAGCCCCTCGCATTTGAATTTTTAAATTTAGCTCAAATGAGCAAAGCATCAGGCAGAACTTCATAGTTCATATTTAAAAGGATCACATTGGCACTGAACTACATTGAGCTCCTACATCATCTTCAGTATACAGAAAATGAGTCTAACATTACATTTCTTGTTTTTCAGAAAATAGAAAATGCTGTCAAAATGATATCCTCTCATATAATTGTTATTTCTAAATAGGCATAATTAGTTGGTTGAGAGAAATCATGATTGACCTAGTAGTTTTCAATGTTATCAAAAGTTCTAAAGGCCATCTTTGATCAGCAAACTCTTTTTTAGAATAATCCTCACAGCTACCATGTGCCTTATAATTAGAAAGACACCATCACCTCCACTTGGAGTAGCCAGCAGCCTCTCTATGTGTTTTCCTTTTCTTTTTTTTTTGTAATAATTACTTATTTATTGTCAAAGTGATGTACAGATGGGTTACAGTTTCATACATTAGGCCATGTTTTCTTATATGCAAATTATGATTTCAAGACATAACCGATCTAATATTCAGGTTGTTTAGCAATGAAATGAGATAATTAATGTAAGATCAATTAACAGCAATTTTTAGAAAGCTGAGCTGTATGAAAGCTCAGACCTCATTGTTGGATCCTCAGAATTCATAGCATCTAGAACCATACAACTCATTAATTTGTGTTTTACATCATACTTTCTCATATACATATTGGGCCATCTTATTTTTTTAATTGTCATTTCAAGGGTTCTACTCATCTATTTTTTTTTTAAATCCTCATGACCAAAATGTGCCCTCTAATTCTCTAATTCGCTAGGAATAATGTAGTTTGCTGCATACAAATTACTGTCATCACATATTTCTAAGCTGTGTACATTGAACATAACAATACAGGTTAAAATTAAAACACATCATTTAACCAGGCACCTAGGGCTCGTGCCTGTAAACCTGGTTACTCAGCAAGCTGAGATCCAGAGGGTCAGGGTTCAAAGCCAGCCCAAGCAGTAAAGTCCAAAAGACTCCATCTCCAATTAACCAGTGAAATGGTGGGCCAGATGTGTAAGTGGCAAAGTAGCAGCTGAGAGGGCATACATGGCAGGATGAAGCCTTGAATTCAAACCTTGTTACTAGAGGTGGTGTGAGAAGACAGGAGAGGAGAGAGGAGGAGAGGGGATAGGAGGGGAGGGGAGGGAAGGGGAAAAGAGAGGAGGGGAGGGGAGGAGAGGAGAGGTTAGGGGACAGGAGGGGAGGGGAGGGAAGGCTAGAAGAGGAGAGGCGAGGGGAGGGGAGGGAGGGCAGGGAAGGAGAGTAGAGGAGAGAAGAAGAGAGGAGAGGAGAGGAGAAGAGAAGAGAGAGTGCACAATACATGTTTTAATAAGATTCTAATAGTTCAGGACCTATTTTTGTAGCTTTAGACTGGTTTACAGAAGGAAAAGGCTTTTCACAAGTGAATGAACAATTATGGAAAGCAAATTGCTGTCTTCCACATAATAAATACATAAACATTCTTCCATGTAATATTTTACATCAACGTGAATGATTACCTAGAAAATATGTCAAAATACTTGACTTAGGAAAAACAGTTCATCACTTAAAATATTGTAAATTATCTTTCCAATCATATTTTCAAAAACAAAAAAAATTGCTGCTAAGTGCCAGTGGCTCACACCTGTAATCCGAACTTCTCAGGAGTCTATGAGCTGAGAATCACAGCTCAAAGCCAGCCAGGCAGGAAAGTTTGTGAGACAAATCTCCAAATAACTACCAAAAAAGCTGGAAGTGGACCTATGGTTCGAATGGTAGACTACTAGTCTTGAGCACAAAAGTACGAGGACAGCACCCAAGCCCTGAGTTCAAGCCTCAGGACTGGCACAATATACAATTCATAAATAGACCCAAGATGTTAGAATGGCAATGTGGCTTAGTGGCAGAGTGCTTGCCTAGCATGCATGAAGCCCTGGGTTCCATTCCTCCCCACCACATAAACAGAAAAAGCTGGAAGTGGTGCTGTGGCTCAAATAGTAGAGTGCTAGCCTTGAACAAAAGCAGCTCCGGGACAATGCTCAGGCTTTGATTTCAAGCCTCAGAACTGGCAAAAAAAAAAAAAAGACAACATTACATTAAGTATATAAGCCCCTGGAAATACTAATGTGAAATCATATTTTGTATATAATCAGAAAATAATTACTAAATAAATTAAATTAGCGTAATGAATATTTAAGTGGGTCAAGAACCTAAATGCTTACATACAGTACTTAGAAATTTTCTAAGCACTCTCTGCTGTGTATCTGTTTTATAATGTTGTACAGTAATATGGTAATACTATCATACTATTATAGCTGATCAACATTCTCTATGAATTTTTTAGTAAGTGCCACCACAGTACAAGCAGCTAATTAAATATTACCACAACTAATTGAGACCATGAGTGACAGGTGATTGAACTTCTCTCTTCGTTTAAATTACAAAATGAGTTTT
Organism: Perognathus longimembris pacificus; assembly: GCF_023159225.1. Classification (NCBI taxonomy): domain Eukaryota; kingdom Metazoa; phylum Chordata; class Mammalia; order Rodentia; family Heteromyidae; genus Perognathus; species Perognathus longimembris. The sequence goes on along the minus strand of NW_025960074.1, from coordinate 206,106 downwards.
CACACAGAAGGAGAAGGGACGGACTCATGGGAGGGGCCCAGAGAAGTTATCTACCAACTCTTTCCAAGAGACTATGTAAGGAATGAAAAACATAGCCAAAACAACAGGAGAGGAAGTAAAAATCAACCTCCCTGCAACAACAAGGCCTTAGGAATCAAGTGCTGCATGTTGTGTAATGATTGTGTATTGTGTAATGATCCCCATGGAGAAAGCCATGTGCCCTTGGCCCTGAGAAAGGCCCCCTGTGAGCTCTTCCCAGGGACCATAATCCTGTCATTCCTTTCAACCCTGACACGGAACCGGCTTTGAACAGACAGCAGTCTGTAACATGGTTGTCATCTCCAACCACATTTCCTCAGACCTTTCACAGGGTTCAGTTCGAGGTGACCAACCCTATTGTAACAAAAAGATCAGTGTGTCCAGGCCCAAAGCAAGACAGAGATGTGTGATGCCCTTTGTAACATCTGACCACCCAAGAGAAAGTCCATGAATGTGGCCAACAACAGAATCCGCAGAGGAGCCTGAGGGAAGAGAAGCTGACCAGAGACCAGATCTGCCTCTGCTCGCAAACAAGTGGTCTTTATGCCAAAAGTTATTTTTCAAAAAAGTCATGATTATTCTGTCTCCTGTATTCTATTAAAAAATTCCAAGAAATAACCATTTTTATTCAATCCCAGGCAAAATTTCACATAGCCTGCAATGTCAAGCTGATCTCCAGAAAGTTTATTTAAAAGGCCAGTCATGCAGAAGGGATGTACAGTAACAATGGGCGTAGATGTTGGCCAAACAGTAATCTACTAACAAAATGCCAAAAGACATTGTACAGAGCCTTGAGCAAGTAGTCATGGGACTGTTTCCTTTCCCTTCCCTCCACATTTCCTTCAATACACTGGGAAAAATACAGATCCATCTCTTCTTTCCTCCATATACCCTGCTTCTCCACACACCTGCTAACATCGCAATGTCATTATAAGTTCTCCCAGATGATCAACTCTCAACAAAAGAATTTGCATGTGCCTAGCAAAGGCTTGACACATAACTGGTACTTAAGATTGTACTTATTGTGTGAGTCTTTTTGGAGGGATGGGGGCATTTCTTACACAAGCTGGTTTTATTGAACGTGCTTAGCAAGAAACATCACATTTTAAAAAGTCAGCAGGATCTCAAAAGACTAGAATAAGCTAAGGAAGGGAACATTCTGGACTTCAGAAGTTGTTTCAGGATGGAAGTTAGTTAAGTGGGGTCTAGGCAAGAACTGATCTATACTATTAACTGCTGAATTCTATCAAGGATGATGAGGCCAGCAGATAAAAGGACATTATATGAAACAACCATGTGTATGGTGGGGGACTTCTTATTTTCAATAGAGATTTATTCCCTACTCACTTCCACTCTTGGGCCATAGTTCTGTTTGGTAAGAGAAATGACCTACCATACATTAGCAAACATTGTCATTATTTCCTCAATATGGTGTCCCACCCAAAATTCTTCTTTATCAGGCAGATTTTCTGTTTTCGTGGCTTGCCACCCTCTAGAATGGTTCTGCTTTGCCAATATTTCCTCTAAACTGAACAAAATGCCATGTGGATGATTCAAACCTTGCATTGCACAATAGAACTAACACCTGCCATGCTCCTGGAATGACACTTTGAGCCCAACACTACCCATGGCCGCCTTCTTCGCACCTTTCCATTCATCCTTCAGACTTTTAACTCCAATTAACCACCACAAAAGCACAAGTGGCACTGTGGCTCAAAGTGATAGAGTACTGGACTTGAACCAAACAACTCAGAGAGAATCCCAGCCCCGACTTCAAGTCCTATGACTGACAAAAAAAAAAAAAAAGGACAAAAGAAAATTTCACTCAGTAGTAAACACCTTAGGGACCTTTCAGAAAACCCAATTCAGACAGCATTTCTTAATATCACCTTCTGATTTCCCAGTCCAGCCCATGTATTTTCTGGCCCAATTATTATTGTATTATTATAGTTACTGTATGGCTTGCATGTGAATGTATTTCTCATCTTTGACCATTGAAATATGTGCTATTATTTCAATGAGCTTAAGCTGAATCAACATACAAGGTCAGGCCACACTTCTACAGCACAGTAATAGTTCTTGATCTATATAATTTTAAAGCCCTATAATATATGAATCCTAGCGCATGCACCTATGTGGCTTTAGAAATGTTCAGTGAGTGGATCCTCTCTAGCATTCACATTTCCTCGATGTTGAAATGGAATATTAAAATAAGAAAGTTTTGGGGCTGGGAATATGGCCTAGTGGCGAGAGAGCTTGCCTTGTATACATGAGGCCCTGGGTTCGATTCCCCAGCACCACATATACAGAAAACGGACAGAAGTGGCGCTGTGGCTCAGGTAGTAGAGTGCTAGCCTTGAGCAAAAAGGAAGCCAGGGACGGTGTTCAGGCCCTGAGTTCAAGCCCCAGGACTGGCCAAAAAATAAAAAAATAAATAAGAAAGTTTTGGCAGCCTCCAAGAAAAAAGTTTGAGTGCCTCAAGCTATTAATTTTTATTGAATTGAGCCCTTTAATTGCTTGGGAAATGTTTTATAGGTTTTTCCTTTTATGGTTCTATTGAAAGATCCATATAACAGCTCCTGTGGTATTTCTGAAGGACCAAGTAAAATATTAAATATATGGGAGATGCATTTATTTTATTTTCTAGTTTTATAACCCTTATCAAAAATTTTTTGTTAGTATATACCAATTGTGTCAAGGGGATACATTGTGATACTACCATGTATAACATTCATTGCTGAAATTTGTCCTCCATTACTCTTTCATATCTGTTTCTCAATTTTTTTATTATTTTAATTTACTTTTCCTGTAAAGTTGATGTAAAAGGGGTTATAGTTATATAGGTCATGTACTGAGTACATTTCTTTGAACAAAGTGACCTCTTCCTTCATTTACTCCCCCATTCCCTCCCCCCTGCCTCAAACCATCCCCAAGTTATACAGATTAATTTTCAACACAATGTATCTTATGAGTTTCCCTCCTCCATTTGTTCAAATTTGTTCCACCATTTCTGTACTTCCCTTTACTCTCCCCCAAACAGATAAACTTACATACAAGGCAAAAAGCATAGAAATCACAAACAACAACAAATGGGGAAAAATCATAAAAAGTTAAAAAAAAATCTCTTGTTTCCATTTCTTGAAGTTCACTTCAATAAACATCCTTTTGTATTATCATGTGCACATAGCTATTGACCTATTGTGATCCTCTCCTAAGAATATCCTTCTTTGGTCTCACTGTTTGATTGTCTAGAATCCTGTATAATATGTCATGTATAAGTGGTATGATTTGTCTTTTACCATCCAATGTGTTTCCCTGTAGATTCCTAGGCCCATTCTCATGACTATAAAGGAAGGAGACCATGCAACATATGTTTCTTTTGGTCACGCTCACAATGATTAATATAATTTTTTTTTATTATTGTCAAGGTGAAGTACATATGGGGTACAGTTACATACATTGGATAGTGAATACATTTCTTGTCCAACTTGTTACGACTCCCTCATTTTTTTCCTACCTTTCCTCCTTCCCAATTATACCACCCCAATTTGTACAGTTAATTTCCAACATATTTTCTTGTAAATACTGCTGTTGCATTGGATTGCATTTTACCCTTTATCTCACCATTTTTATGCTCCTCTTCCCTTCCCTAATTCATGATAAACCACTTATTTCCATAGTTTGGAGAACATTTCTCTTAGCATCATCTTATGTAATCATCTGTATATAGCTATTGAGCTATTGTGATCATCTGCTAGGTCTATCCTAGACATATATTAATTATTACCAATAAGGAAGGACATAGCGTTTATGTTTCTTTGGGTAGGGCTCTCTTAGTGCAATTTTTTTCTATTTTTTTCTAACTATTTCCATTTCCTTATGATTAGAGCAATGTCATTCTTTCTGATAAAAGCATAGAATTCCATTGTGTACATATGCCACATTTTATTGATCCATTAATTTTCTTGAGGGGCATCTGGGTGATTCTATATCTTGGATATGCTAAACAATGCTGCAATGAACATGTGGTGCTGTTAGCCTTAGTGTGGTTTGGGGTTAATTGGATAAATGCCCAGGACTGGAATTGCTGGGTCATAGGAAATTGCTATTTTCAGTGTCTTGAGGAACCGTTATACTGCTTTCAGAATAGTTGAACAAATTTACATTCCCACTAACTGTAGAAGAGTTCCCATTGGCCATATCTCCTCACCCCCCAGCCTCTGTTATTGTCACATTTCTTTTTTTTCCCCTTATTTATTGTCAAAGTGATGAACAGAGAGGTTCCAGTTTTGTACATTAGGATTTGGGTACTTTCCTTGTACTGTTTGCTACCTCCATCATTCCCCCCTCCCCCCCTCCCCACTCCCCTTCCCCCCTTGTACTGTTTTTTACCTCCATCATTCCCCTCCTCCTCCCTTTCCACTCCCTCTTCCCCCTTGCACTGTTTGTTATCTCCATCATTCCCCCTCCCACTTCCCCCTCACCCCTAGTGCTTTTCCTTATCTCCATTATTGCCCCTCCCCCCTGTACTGTTTGTTACCTCCATCATCCCCGTCACCTTCGGGCTGTTTCTTATTTCCATTATTCGCACTCCCCCTCCACCCTTGTACTTTCTTACCTCCATAATTTCCCCCTCACCCACCACCATTCCCCTTGTACTGTTGTTACGTCCATAATTCCCCCCTCCCATCCCCACTTGTACTGTTTGTTATGTCCATCATTTCCCCCTCCTCTTCCCACTCACCTTGTACTGTTACCTCCATCATTCCCCTCCCCTCCTCCTCCACTCCCCCCTGATACTGTTTGTTAACTCTATCATTCCTCCATCCCATCCCCCTCTCCCCTTGGACTGTTTCATACTTCCATCTTTCCACCTTGCCCTGCCCCCTCCCCTTCCCCCCTTGTACTGTATTTAACCTACATCATACCCCTCACCTCCCCATTGTACTCTTTGTTACCTCCATCATTCCCCCTACCCCTCCCCTTTGTACTGTTACCTCCATCATTCAGCTTACCCTGCCCTCCCCCCTCCCCTCCCACTTGTACTGTTGTTCCCTCCATCATTCCCTCCCCCTCCACCTCCCACTACCCCTTGTACTGTTACCTCCATTATTCCCACCTCCCCCTCCCCCTTGCACTGTCTCCTCCCTCATTCCCCTAACCCATCTTCTCCCCTCCCCGCTAGAATGATGATGTTTATCCCTGGGAAGTTTAAAATGTATATTGTCAAATTTATGTGGGTACTAACTCTCAATAAAGAAAATATATATATATATATATATATACATATCTTGATAATTAGAAGCATTGGGGTGGGGAAGGGGTCCTGTGCTTGAACTCAACAAGAGCACTATCCTAAGCTTTGTCAGCTTCAGGCCAATGCTATTACTTGAGCCACAGCTCTGTTTCGCTTATGTACATTTATTTTAAAGCAGGAGAGGAAAGTTTACTACCGAACTGCTGGCCTCTGGTGGTGATGATCCATGGCCAGAGAGAAGGGAGAAAAGGGAGAGATCAGTTGACCCTCAGCCAGCCCTGCCTAATCTAGGGCAGAGGACTGGGTCAGGTGGATTAGGATTAGGGAAGGGGAAGGTACCTGCCTCTAGGCCTGCTGGTTACCCAGTAACAGTGTGGAGGCATAATGAGGTGAGGGGCATCTGCTTGGAGCCCTCCAGGAGGGAACTGACATTCCACCCTTTTAATAGCTATGGAAAAGGACAATGACTCTTTGGCTGCTTCCTGCTGGTAAAGAGCGTCGACATTAGGGGTAAGAGGCAGAAATGAGGCCCCTCCTGGATAAGGCGAGCAGCAGGGTCCCTTGGTGTTAGATGGCAGTCCTTGAATGAAGCCTGGAAGTCTCATGAGGCAGGGGCTGGAGTTGTCCAGCCTCTGGTTCCCATTTTGAAGGTTCTTTTTATTGGGTCTGTTTTTGTTTTGTCAGTCCTGGGGCTTGGGACTCAGGGCCTGTGAACTGTCCCTGGCTTATGTTTGCTCAAGCTATCAATCTGCCGCTTGAGCCATAGCGCCACTTCTGTCCTTCTCTGTTTCTGTGGTGCTGGGGCATTGAACCCAGGGCTTCATGCATGCTAAGCAAGCATGCTTCAAGTTAGATTCACTTTACCAACCCTGGACAATGTCAACTAACTTTCTGCAAACATGTAAATTATGTCTCCTCCTTATTTCCATGATTAAAAACATCAGTCCTTAGAACTACTTGCTCTTAACCATATTATTTAAGAGGAAAAATACTATTCTGATGAACTTATATATACATATATTCTGCTCCAAAAGAATATACATTTTAATTTTCTAAACCTCTTGAGTTTGCTAAATGGTACACTGCTGTTGTGAATTGTGACTCACCATTCACAAATTTTCCAGTAAGTAAACGTGCTTACATCTGTTTGATTCCATGCGCATGTAATTTATTGAACCTTGAAAACCTTCTTCCTTGTACCATTTGCTAACATGAAAAGGGAGCATTCTCTGGAGTACCATAGTTAAAAGTATGGCGAGTCAGGAAAGATGCTTCATGCAAGCATCGTGGCTAAGAAAATACTTCTCAAGGCCCTCATAAACAGATTGAGAGCAACAAAAGCAGAAGATGAAGCCCAGAGTTGAAAATCACTGAAATGATCATGATTGCAATCAACCCTGACAAAGCCAAAGTTGGATTTTTAAAAATTGGATGGATATTTGGTGGGAAAAACAATGTGACAAGTTGCCTGGCACCAGTGGCTCATGCCAATAATCGTAGCTACAAAGGAGGTTGAGATCTGAGGATCACAGTTGGAAGCCAGCCCAGGAAGAGGAGTCTATGAGATTCTTCTCTCCAATTAAATTATAGAAAAAGCTTCAGTGTGCTCCTTCCCTTTAAAACTTGTACAATAATGAGTAGACAAGGCAGGACTTAGTGGCATATATGAAAATAATCAGAAGTTTAAATCAGCATGAATCTCTATGTCTGTGGACAGAAGTACAACTCCAGAAAGAATATGACTACGTTTGGAGATTCTTAGTAGACAGTATGATATACAGAACTGACGTTTTCTTCTCTGAACAAACTGCAGCTTTATTCAGATCTGCTATTGCAAGCAAGCACTCTAAGGAAAAACAAATTCAAACTGCCTAATTATCTAAGGGCATTAATCCTAAAAATAAAAACATTTATTCGGAAATAGTGTGAAATGCAATCTGCGATTTCATATATCTGAAGAACTGTCATAAAAAAGAGGTATTTAAGCTATTTAATGACAGCAGATGGTGATGATGTCCAGAATCAAATGATGGATACTACTTGAAAACAAATGTTTAACCTAACAAAAAGATAAACTTCTCCAACAAATGTGTCCAAAGACTCAAGACTATATATTTCAATTAACCCTACACAGCATGACTATTTAAGCAAAATCTCATTGGAGGAATTCAAGGATGCAATGTGAAAAAACTGTAGGTAGCCTCTGACTACACACACAACACTGAGAACTTTTGAGGGCAGCACAGGTGGCACAATAGGCGTGGCCGTACTGAAAGGCAGGCTATGTGTCCAGGTTAGCAGAGTGCCAGTGGGCCTTGAAAGACATTATTAAACACCATATCTCAGTAGTTATGTACCTATGATCACATAAAATGATGTGAAGTGAAACAAACTCTATGATATGGAAACAAATGGTTTATCATTGTTGTTATTTTTACCGTGCTATATGAAATCATTCCTTTTTCCTTTTGCTTATCTTCCCTATGCTTTGGCCCTATTGTCACTGTTTTTGATTTTGATACCCTGGAGATATATATATATATATATATATATATATATATATATATATATATATATATATATATGTGAATTAGGGAAGGGATGGGGAACATCAAAATATCGAGGCAAATGGTAAAACAAGAATGAATGCAAAAGTAATAACTACAAGATATGTTGTAAACTAACTGTAAAAATGGAGGGAGTGAAAAATCTAGGAGAAAATGAGGGATGAGGTAGCAAGTTTGATAAGAAATGTACTCATTACTTTAGGTATGAAAATGTAACCCCTCTGTACACCAACTTGAAAATAAACATAAAGAAAGATGCCCTGAGCTCAATATGAGTGCACATATGTATATGGATACTCTCTCTCTCTCATACACACATACACACACACGCACACACACACACACACACACACACACACACAGAGTCATATTTATTTTGAAATAACCAACAGATAGCTTGAGGCTGTGTGGAATAGAAGCAGGAACCCAGGTGATCTCTGCAAATAGTAAACCCGACACAGCAGCCTCTGTGAACTGTCCAGCGGGACCTTCCTGCTCATCAACCCAGGGTTCACATCCACAGCAAGATACTGTGCCTCCATGAGTACACATGACATACCTCAGTGTGCACTGACAAAGTTCACCCAGCCCACTATGCAACAGTGAATTTGTCTGCAGAAAGACCTGGGGATTGTGCAGCCTTGTGACTCCAGTGTGTTCATGACCATGCACACGTACTGTGTAGGAACACTAACAGGTGGATCTTGAGCCCAACCCTGTCATATGGCAGTAGAAGCAATCACAAGGTGGAGGGAAGAGAATTTGTCTTCTACTGTTTCATCCACCACCACAATACCACAGTGAATGCCTCCAACTAAAGGGACACCCAGATCCTGATTGTCCTAATCACCCTCTGCTTCCTTTACTCCTAAAGAAACCCACACTGATACCCATCATCTTTACTCACAGGGTATGCTTCAAACAACAGTTCTCACTTGGGACATTATTTGAAAGCATCTGGAAACATGTTTGTTTGTAGAATTACGGATACAACCGGCTCCTAGGTGAAAGCACAGGATGTTGTTACACATACAACAGGACACATGGACAGCCACCTAAAGGGAGGAATTAGCCAGAGTCTTGACACCACTGTTTCTTATAGACCCAACTGATTTTTGCAGCCCTAGGAGAGCTTAGCCAACACCCAAAGTATTTACTAGTAAACATGACTGCAGTACCTAAACAAATCTTTATGAGCGCTGGTGAGGGTCCTTAAAAATAATGGCCAGGAAAAGCTCACCTGCAGAGGGGATCAAAATCTTACAGTTGACCTAACAACTGACAGGCGTCATTTAGCTTCAGGAAAACCACCTAATTGGTGTGTCAACAGCATTCTACAAGGTATCATAATTCTCAGCAGAGAATTTACCAAATTACATACGAAAAAGAAAATCAAATACTAATTTCTCAAACAAAAATGGGGCTGCTGCTACTTTGGAAGCTGCAAAGAGTAAACCAACTGGAAATTATGAACTCAAATACCCATCATAATATAGGGTTAAATCCATTAACATTGGGCACAACTGATTATAGACTACATTTTAATACACTTTTAGTTATTTTTGGAGACTTTAATTAGTTTGATACCCAGTTAGTTCTTCCCAAGCCCTTAACAGCCCATTTCTACCTCTAAATAATAAGGCAGGCTTAGTCACAATAATTATTTCACTAGGTCTCTGGGTTACTGGTCCCAGTTCTGATCTGGGCACTGATCCTGATTTTTAGAGCTGAAGGCTAGCACTCTACCACACCTGCACTTTCTGCTGTTTTTTTTTTTTTTTTGGTTTGTTTCGGTTTTTGTTTTCTTTAGGTGTTCATATGGAAACCAGAATCTCAGTCAATTTCCTCCCCAGGCTAGCTTCCAACTGCAATCCGCACTTTGAGTCTTCTAAATAGCTAGGCATTAATCACCAGCACACAGCAATTTAAAAATATTTTCCCTGAGTGGAGGAGCAGCAGAGTCCTAGCTCAGCTCTCTCCAACACCCCAGTTTAACCACTCCAGAAACTTTTACTCCTAGAAAGACAGCCCAAGTAAGTTATAACAGTACAGGGATTCTGTCCAGGAAGGAAAAATCGACTTTGCTATCCTGAAAACACAGATTTGAGTTCTGGGCCCCATCCCTCTGCCAAGCCAGTGCTGGTGCTGGCACAGTGTCCCACAGTTCGTGCACCTAAAGCACACAGAGGAGACCAAGAAGAAATCCTCCAGATGGTGGCAGACACACGTGGATCGCAGGCTGAGCATGGACTGGACGAAAATTCAGACAAAGCATGAGTACCCCACAAAAGATATTCTCACTCGTGCCCACAGAGAAACTTTTGGGAAGGTAGCCTTCCCCCACTCCCAGAGCACAGCGCCATCTCTGACACTGGCATAGGGTTAGACCAGACTGGAATTAAACCCGGCCTGGGAAAGCCAGGACAAAGGGGCCAGCTTTGAAAAGGGCAAGAGGGACGGACCAATGAGAGCCAGCTCCACCAAGCAGCACAACCCCTACCCAGGTAGGAAGCTCATCCGGGCCACAGTTCACACACTCAGGTGAACTCAGCCAGAGGTGCCCGCCCTGCCTGCCAGAATTTCTAAATTAAAACGGAAAGTGGAGAGCAGGTACTAGCAGCAAGGAACAACCAGATAGGAGAACAAACAGTTCCCGAGACAGATAAATGGCCCCATCACAGAGGAAGCCTAATTCCCAGGCAAAATGGAGTTGAATTCCATAGCCAGCTCTGTTCAGGAGGCTGTCCTGCCCATGAGGGAGGAAACACCCACAGGCAAGCGGCTCTCAGACAGGTAAACCAGTCCAGAGCCAACCCGCCCTGCTGAGTACACAGGCTCTTCAAAGCCAGGCGATAAAAGCACCAGTCTCACAGCAGATGGGAGGAGCCAGGTCTCCCATGACTGTTCACATCCCCATTTACAGAGGACACCCAAGTCCTATGTGCAAGCTGTGCGAACCACAGAGCCTCAGGATTTCACTGACAGGGGAGGAGGGTCAGAGCTGATCCATCCCCTGAAAACTGAAAGCAGGTTGAAACAGACAAGCATCCAAATGCTTGCAAGCAAACCCGAGACTGGAGAAAGCCCACCCAAACAAGGAAGACTCCATTGGTTTAAATATTTTTTTAAACTTTTTTTTCTATTTTTCATCTCTGAGATGTCGTTGATGTTTTGTTTTACATTTTTGATTGTTTTATCATTTTTTTATTTTCTTTTTCTGGGGGGGATTGTTAATTTTTCTGTGTTTTGTGCATTTGTCTTCCAGTGTTTTTTATTTATTCTCAATTCACATTCTCTTTCTTTTTAATTCGTTTCTTGTGACTAACACCTTCACACTTTTCTGCTAACTCTCCATTATCTATCATTTTAACCTTGTTCTTTCTACCGGTTCTACTCTTCACATTTCCACACCACTGAAACTAAACCAAAATCATCCCTCCCCAATTACATTTTACTCGATTCTCTTCACTACCTCTAACCTACACTCCATATTTACCTCCAGGACCTCCAGACTCCATTGACCCCTGGTTATTGGATAGAGGGTATTCCTGTTCAACCCAAGTGAATCAAAGTGGTTCATAAAGAAATCCAGCCAGTTCAAAAAGTGTATAAGAACAAAAATTGTTCATAGGATTGTAACGGTATATAATTAACTACTGAATACAGGGCTCAGGATTGGTTGTTATGTTGAAAATGTATTCTTTAGGAACACCAAATCAAATTCTATATACAGTTATACAAGGTATCTGTATATAATTGTGAACTTCTAAGATTTACACGACATTGCTTGGTAAGGTCTACTTAGTGTCTTAAATGGTGCTCAAAGGTGCTTGTAGATTGGCCTTCCCATTCCAAATGGGCGGAAGAAACACAAGATGGCAAACAATGGAGTCCAATTTCCCACTCAAAACAAGCAGGAAGCAGAGCAGTCAATGAAAGACATAGAATCCATCCATCCATAGACATCAATCAATCCATTAAGTAATAGACGATTTCATGGCCTCAACATAGAGAAAGATAGATGAACTTGAAGAGGCAAACGAAAAGATAGTTACCCATCTAAAAGATTTGAGAGACAGCACTCAAAACCATATTAATGAAGAAAAGAATTCCATGCAGGACGTAAGAGATACTTATAGCAAGGACATGGAAGTCATCAGGAAAGACCAGTCAGAAGGAAAAGAGATATGAAATCAAGTAGCTAGTCTACACTCCCAACTAGAAGAAGCAGAGGATCGAATCTCAGGAGCTGTAGATTCCCTAGACTCTATGAAGAAATGTCAAAAAAACAATACCAAAACAATCCAATCGACAAAACCGATTACTCCAGGAGCCCCAAGACCCAATCAGGAAGCCCAATTTAAGGCTAATAGGTATTGAGGAAAACCTGGAGAAAAAATTAGGGGAATGGGCAAACTATTTAATAGAATATAGCTGAGAACTTCCCAAATATCCCGGAGGAGAGGCTGATACAGATACAAGAAACATTTACAACCCCAAACCGACCAGACCAAAGGAGGACATCCCACCGACACATTGTCAACAAAACAGGATAATAGAGTCCAAGGAAAGAATCTTTAAAGCTGTTTTGGAGAAGAAAATAATCACATATAAAGGAAAACCAATCAGAATTACCCCAGACTTCTCAGCAGAAACCTTGAAAGCAAGGAGAGCCTGCATGAAGTATACCAAACCCTAAATAAGAAAAACTATCAACCAAGAATACTGTACACAGCTAAACTCTCATTCATAGCCGCAGGATCATTAGTTGGATCAAAAATCAAAATCCATCTTTCTGTTGCCTCCAAGAGACACATCTATCCAGCAAAAGCAAACATCTAAACGTGAAAGGATGGAATAAAATCTACCAATAAATGCCCCCCAAAAGAAGGCTAGAGTTGCAATTCTAGGATCAGATAAAATTGACTACAAATTAAAAATGGTAAGAAGAGACAAAGAAGGTTACTACATACTAATAAAGGGTTCACTCCTACAGGAGTATTTAACCATCCTAAATATGCACACATCAAATACAGGAGCACCCAACTTCATCAAACAAACACTACTAACTCTAAAAACACTCATAGACCCAAATACATTGATAATTGGAGACTTTAACACTCCACGGTCACCTCTGGACAGATCAACATGCCAAAAACGGAACAAAGAAACCACAAAACTAAACAAGTGCATAGACCAAATAGACAGAACCAACATCTACAGAATAATTCATCAAGCAATACCAGAATAGACATTGTTTTTGGCAGCACATGGAACATTTTCCAAAATAGATCACATCTTAGGGTACAAAGAAAATCTGCACAAATTGCGAAGTATCAAAATCATTCCCTGCATTCTCTCAGACCACAAAGGAATAAACCTAGAGCTGAACTCAAATAGCCACCACACAAAATCCTACAAACATGAAGACTAAGCAACATACTGCTGAACCATCTGTGGGTCATTAAAGAAATTAGAACAGAAATTCAAATGTATACGGAATTCAACAAAGATGAGTAAACTAAGTAGCAGCTCCTTTGGTACACAGAAAAGGCTGTACTCAGACGAAAATTCATATCTCTGAGTGCATACACCAACAATGTGGATAAACAGCAACTCAACAACTTAAGGGAGCACCTTAATCTTCTCAAAAGAGAACAACAAGCCAAACCCAAAGTCAATAGATGGAAGGAAATAATTAAAACCAAATCAGAGTTAAATAAACTAGAGACAAAAAATTGAAACAATCAACAAAACAAAGAGTTGCTTCGTTGAAAAAAATTAACATGATAGACAAACCCCTAGCAAACCTGACCAAAAAACGAAGGCAGCACACCCAAATAAACACGATCAGAGATGAAACAGGTAACATCACCACAGAAACATCCAAAATTCAGAACACAATAAGGGACTATTTTGCAAACCTTTACGCCAACAAATTCAAGAACCTGGAAGAAATGGATGGTTTTCTAGAAAAAATTGATATCCCCAAACTCAATCATGAATATTTAAAGCTTCTAAACAGACTCATATCCAGCATTGAAATAGAAACAGCAATAAGTGGTCTCCCATCCGAAAAAAGTCTAGGTCCAGATGGATTCACAGCAGAATTCTACAAGGCCTTCAAAAAAGAACTCACACCAATATTTCTCAAACTCTTCCATGAAATTGAAAGAGAAAGTTCATTACCAAACATATTCTATGACACCAGCATAACGCTCATCCCGAAACCATGCAGGGACTCATCACGGAAAGAGAACTGTAGACCGATTTCCCTGATGAACACAGACACAAAAATTCTCAACAAAATTCTGGCCAATCGAATTCAACAGTCATCAAAAAAATCATACACCATGACCAAAATGGATTCATCCCAGGGATGCAAAGTTGGTTTAATATACGCAAGGCAATTATTGTAATCCACCACATTAACCAGAGCAAGATAAAGAACCACATGGTTATATCTCTGGATGCGGAAAAGGCGTTCGAAAAATCCAGCACCCATTTATGATAATAGCCCTGGAAAAACTGGGATTCCTGGGAACATTCCTGAATAAAATAAAGGAAGTTTAGGACAAACCAACTGCAAGCATAATTCTAAACGGTGAAAAGCTAAAGCCATTCACTTTGAAATCAGGAGCAAGACAGGTATGTCTGCTCTCTCCCCCTCCTCTTCAACAGAATACTAGAATTCCTAGCCAGAGCAATTAGGCAAGAAGGAACATAAAGGGGATCCAAATAGGAAAAGATGAAGTGAAACTTTTTCTTTTTGAAGTTTACATGATCCTATACCTAAAGAACCCCATAGACTCTACTCCCTAGCTACTAGAGCTGATCCAAAACTTTGGCTAAGTTGCAGGATATAAAATAAACATTCAAAAATCAACAGCCTTTTATATGCTAATGACCCGAAGACCGACACTGAAATCAGGAAAGCAAGTCCCTTTGCAATATCCTGAAAAAACTTAAAATACCTAGAAATAACCTTAATCAAAGAAGTGAAAGACCTCTATGATGAGAATTTAAAAGCATGAAAAACACAAAATTAAGGCAGAACTAAGGAAATGGAAAAAACTCCCATGCTCCATGATTGGGAGAAATAATATAGTCAAAATGGCAATATTGCAAAAGGCTATTTACAAATTCAATGCAATACCCATTAATACCCCAACACCATTTTTTAATGAAAGAGAGGAAGCAATCCAGAAATTCATATGGAACAATAAAAGACCCAGAATAGCAAGAACAATCCTAAGCAGAAAGAACAGTGCTGGAGGAATTACAATACCCAACTTCAAGCTCTCTTATAAAGACATAGTAATAAAAACAGCTTGGTGTTGGCATTGGAACAGACCTGAAGACCAATGGAACTGAATGGAAGATCCAGAAATGAACCCACAGATCTATGCCTACTTTATCTTTGATGAAGGAGCTAAAAAATAGTCTGGAAGAAAGATAACCTCTTTAACAAATGATGCTGGCAAAACTGGTTCAACACATGCAACAAACGAATACTAGATCCTTATATATCACCCTATACCAAAATCAATTCCAAATGGATCAGACTAGCAATCTTGTATGCACTAAAAACATTGAACAAAGGCAAAGTCAGATTTAAAAATCAAATGACCCCATTTTCTACAAACACATTGACATGATTTCTCTTTAGTCTTTTTCAACAATGATATTTTCCTCATACGTGTTTATTACAATAAATTGTTCCTGAAGCAATAAATGCTTACTGTTGCATGGGATTTTTGGTTTGTTGGTCCTGGGACTTGAACTCTGGGCACTGTCCCAAGCAACTTTTGCTCAAGGCTGGCATTCTACCACATGAGCCACAGTGCCATTTCCAGATTTTTCTGAGTAGTTTATTGGAGATAAGAATCTCATTGACTTTCCTGCCCAACTGTCTTCAAACTGCAATCCTCAGATCTCAGGCTCCTGAAAAGCTAGGATTATAGGCTTTGAGTCCCGGGACCTACCTTTGCCTGCATTTCTTTGCTGTGGTGTATACATTAAAGAACAGGAAGTATTTGTGTTTCTTACTGTCAGCAGAACTATGTTGAAAACGTAGAAATAACTTGAGAGTACCAACATTAGGATTCATCGCCTTGATGTGGTGAAGGCATGGGAGGTTTAGAAATCTTCACATGTGATAGACAGGCTCTACTGAAGAGACAATGCCCATATTAAACTTATGGCTTCTACTGTGTAACCTCCAACATGCTAAAAATATCCCAGAGACTTTGATGTACTTGCCACTAAAGTTGGTAAGATATGGTGAACAGAGGATGTTGTCCTATTGATCTAGGACTAGATTTCATAAGTACATAGATGCCCTCATACCAATTAATATGATCAACTTAAATACCATCTAAAAAAGTATTCATTGTTGGGGAGAAAAAAAAAACAGAGGCTATTCTCAGCCACAGAAAATGACCAAAATTTATGGATACACATTTTTTTCTGTATAGCTGAATTGCATGTCATCATCCCATGAAAACCAAGAAGCAATTACAGTTATAATCTAGTTATAATGTCAAGCCAGACAACTACCTTTTGGAAGTCCACTCCAGGTTGGTATGGCCCGTGCCTTTGTCAGATTAACTGCATGGCCCACATCTGAGGTCATCCTAAATCTCATGATGGAGAGGATCAAACTCAAATACTTCACTACAACTGGTTTAATTGGCTGTAAAAGTCCATAGGCTTTGGGATTATTGTGTTGGAGGGATGAGAAGTTTAGGGGATTAACAATATTTGAAAAACACAGTCATTTTTTTCCAAATATAATATCAGAAAGAAAAACTCCATTTGGGAAGGCCTAGCATGCCCAAGGCCCTGGGTTTGATTCCCAGTGCTGCAAGAAAAGAAAAAGAATAAAGCTGGAGAGGGGGAGAGAAGGGAATAGAAGAGGGGAGTGGGAAAGGAGAGAGGGAGAGAAGGGGGGAAGGGACAAAAGAGGCAAGGGAGAGGACTAGGAAAGGAAGGGAAGGGAGGAGGGGATGGGAAGACAAGGGAGAGCAGAGGAGAAGGAGAGAGAAGAGGGGGAAGACAAAACACACTCCAAATTCATTTGTCACTCAGTGACAAACACAATCAAATTGTCATCCCTATACCTGGGAAAACAAGGAAATGCAATGAAGCTGGGTATTGGGGCACCAGGGCTCATATTTCAGACCCAGTGACTCCAGACTCTGAGACAGAAGGATTGATTGAGCACTTTGCCTTAATACCAGACAAGGCAACACAGCCAGACCCTGCCTTCCAGTATAATTTCTACTCATTAAAAATGAAGTGTAAAATACAAGTCAAATTAAATCCCCTAGCGACCTTAAAGGTAAGTCAGAGCTAACAAACAAACAAAAAACCTTTTTCAATTCAGAACAGTAAATGTTCTTTATTCAAGTGGATTTGTAAAGATCTAGGAATCTGAAGACCACCACAAAAGAAAGGAAACTAGAGAAAAGCTCACAAAAAAATTGTTCACGGTGTTCTTCACCAAACTAAATAAAATCCCATTGTAAGTTTCAGCATAAGAAAATGTTTTAATTCTTCGCTCTTTTACTTGAGTCAGCATAGCTTCCTGTATCTGCCTTATGGATAGCATGGGATGAGCCAGCCTGAGAGAGCTGGAGTCCTGTTTTCACTTTTCATCTGCGGTCTGGATCTAGCCCATTGGGTCTTTCCTTATTTCTGACACACATTCGTCAAGATAACTTCATTAGTAATGGAAAAACTGTACATGGAACAAGAAATTATTTCTGGGAAAAATGTAAACCTTTCAAATGGTGAATTTAATTTGCCATAAAATCTGGACTGCAATTAAATCAGCACATTGATTAAAAATTCACTTTGGGGCATTTATTTTCAGAAAAAAGTGTGGCTCTCTGTAACAATTTACAAAGAGAACACGCAACAATGCATGATTTTTTTTCACCACAGGAAATAGCATAAACAACAGGAGATTTGGGTGACTAAAGAATGTCTGCAATAATTTGAGCATTTTCCTTTTTCCTTTGATTTCTCTGCAGAGGAAATACTTCATTATAGAAAATAACACTGTTAGAGAAAGAATGTATGCGCACATTCTTGTGATTCGTGTGTGTGTGGGGGGGTGGATAATGCTGTAAAATATGGCTGTTGAAGTTGGAAAGCTATGTCTAGTATTCAAGAAGGCAAAGCAAACCGAACAAGCCACTGGCATGCATAGACATAGACCACCACTCCATAACACACAAGATACCAATTCTGGAAGTACTTCTTTTTTTTTTTTTTTTTTTTTGGCCAGTCCTGGGCCTTGGACTCAGGGCCTGAGCACTGTCCCTGGCTTCTTCCAGCTCAAGGCTAGCACTCTGCCACCTGAGCCACAGCGCCGCTTCTGGACGTTTTCTGTATATGTGGTGCTGGGGAATCGAACCTAGGGCCTCGTGTATCCGAGGCAGGCACTCTTGCCACTAGGCTATATCCCCAGCCCTGGAAGTACTTCTTCTTAAGCAGTTTCGTTCAAGAATTAGGAGAAATAATTTTTATATGCTTTTCGATTAACCTATATAATCTATTTCTCAAAAACTAACAAAATATGCTAGGCACCATTGGCTCATGCTTACACCAGCTACTCAGGAGGCTGAGAACTGAGGGTTGCTGTTTAAAGCCAGCACTAGCCTTAAAGACTGTGAGCCTGTTATCACCAAGTAACCAGCCAAAAAGAAAAAGCCTGGAAGTAGATCTGTGGCTCATGTGGTAGAGCACTAGCCTTGATTTAAAAAAGAAAAAATCAGACCACTCCCAGGCCCTGAATTAAGCACCCAACAGGCACAACATACTCTAAAATGAAACATGTAAAGATACACGCAAACCTAATTCAATAATTAATGAAACAGAAAAAGACTAGGTGTTCATCATGATACCCTAGTATGAATGAGCAAAGTAGAGTAAATGCTAAACAGGGCGTGCTTTCCCTGCAAGGCCAGCCCAGGTTTTACTAAGCCACAACAATGAATGAGGCCCCACAGGACTTCTGCCCTTACAAGGAGACCATTTTGCACCAGGGTGGGACCTTCCTGGAAATGACCACCTTCCCCTGAAACCATGAAGGTCAATGAAAATAATACTGGCTGCTAGAAAAAAATTGGAAGAGAAAATGCTGAGTGTACCAAATTCTACTTAACCTAACTGAAACTACTTCTTTTGACCTTATTTTCTCTGACCTAAGTGTCTATTCAAGAGAATAGTTTTTCCCTTGCTAAAGAAAATTAGGTGAGTGGAGTTCTTGCAGTAAGTGATAAAGGATACCCAGGAGACCAAATATGTCAACTTCAACACTGTACTCACCGTAATGTGAAAATCCCACCTACCATCTGGGATTTTCTCACTGGAGGCCAACATTTACTAAAACTCAGCAATTAATTATATTAAATATTAATGTTACATGATATATCCTCAAATTTGTAGAAGGGAAATTTGACTAGTGTCTTTCCAGGGAGTACATTTTTTATATATGTAATGTTTTCAACACTGGGCAAGATAGTTATTCTGCATGCTGATTTCCTTTCTATTTCATATTATAAGATGGAACATTGAGAGTCTGGGGAAAAATTATTTAACTTTTACAATATTTGTACTAAATTTAATACAAAAAAAGGGGAAAAATCATCTCAAAATTCTAACAACGTTTTTACTGCAAACACTACTTGCAGAAAAAGAACTCTTCAATTTAGCACCTTTTAAAAGAGATTTTACAATTGATGATAAAGTATGTGAAATTAACCCTTCCTTTACTCTCACATTCTCTGCCCTCTCAACCCCTATTATTCAATAGCTTTCACTGAGTTTTGTTTTGCCATCTTCATTCTCAGATGCAATATGTTTCAGTATTGTTCAACCTGTAACATTCTCTACCCACACGTGGTGTACTTTGTACATATCTTTTAAGGTTAAGAAAACTGAGGCAAGCCATGGGTTAGGAGAGATGAGGAGAATGAAGGAAGGGGATGAATTGTACTCAACTGATATGGTGAATACAACTCCTTTGTACAAAGACTTAAAGTTAAAAAAAAAGAATCACAGTATCTCTATTTAACAAACTAGAACAACATGTAAACTTTCCATGTCCTACTATTAAAATAAATTGTTTTACAAGGCCAAATTTGAAGGCAAGAATGACATTTGGAATTCCTTGAACCCAACCCCATTATCTAATAGCTACAGACAATAGTGATATCAGCTAGGATGAACCAAATCACCTCCTATTGGAACACGAGTTCATTGAGATCTGTTTCCCAACTCTCCATAGAACTCTGATACAAATGTGCTATACAGGAAGACACTATGGAGACAGCCCAGCTCAGAAAAAAAACCGGGAGTGAATTGTGTGGCATTATTAGGAAGAGCAATATAACCAGTACTAGCACAGCTTCTAGAAGATTTGATAGAAGACTCATCATTTCAAGTTGACATCTGAGTAGGTCATTAAGGATGGGTAGCCATTTGACATGCATACACGAATGGGGAAGATTCCAGGAAGAAGAGACAGAGACAGAAAAGCAGGAAGAGAACAAGTCTGTAGAATACTATAAGCATTGAGAAAATTAAAAAGAGGATGGAGTCAAGTTGGGCTCCTTCCATCAAGCAGTGGAGAAGAGGTATTTAAGCATAAGATCTACATTTTAGAAGTGTCCCAATGTGCAGGGTGCTGGTGGCTCATGCCTGTCTGTCATCCTAGCTACTCAGGAGTCTGAGCTTTGAGGATCGTGGTTTAATGCCACTGAGGACAAGAATGTCTGTTAAAGAGTCTCATCTCCAATTAACTACAAAAACAAAAACCTGGAAGTGGCACTGTGGCTCAAAGTGACAGAGCACTAGCCTTGAAAAGAAAGGAGAAGAGCTTGGAATGTAGCCTACTGGTAGAGTGTTTGCCTTGTATATATGAAGCCCTTGGTTCAATTCCTCAGCAACATATATATAGAAAAAGAAAGAATTGGAGCAGTGGATTAAGTGCTAGTGTGCTAGCCTTGAACAAAAACTAAAGCCAGGGACACTACTCAGGACCTGAGTCCGGGACTGGCAAAGAAGGAAGGAAGGAAGGAAGGAAGAAGGAAGGAAGGAAGGAAGGAAGGAAGGAAGGAAGGAAGGAAGAAAGCAAGCAAGCAAGGAAGGAAGGAAGGAAGGAAGGAAGGAAGGAAGGAAGGAAAGAGAAAAGAAAGAGAGGAAAAGAGAGACAGAGAGAGGAAGAAAGTGACTGAACTCAGGGACAGCACCTGCATTCATGCCCCACAAAAAATAACAACAAGAAAGAATCCACAACATGCTATGTAAGGAATTAAAACCATAGTCCTCTACTATGAGAATTGTACTCAAGTCAACGTCCTTTCTGGTGGCCACCCCAGATCGAAAATGGGCCACTCAGAAGAGTAGAGAGTCACCCACTTCCCTTTCTTGATCTCTACACTATTATTGTGAGTAACTTCCTTCCAGTGGGCTAAAGTCAAGTCCAGGGCAGTGGAAGGAACATTGCCCATGGCTTTGAGTCTCGTCAGTTGTTCAGTCCACAAAGTAACAAGAGGTAAAACAATTTCAATAAAAGAGAAAAAACAATACACACAGGCCTGATATTTAAAAGACTTACAAACTGGAGATCTCCCAAGTTGATCAGCTGACTCCTGTGAAGGAACAGAAGGAGCAGACCCAAGATCAAGTTGGGCAGGTTGAGCCTCGGTTAGGAGACCCTCCCGGTCAGTTCTGGCCAAAAACCGAACTGACTTGCACACTACTCATATCAAGGCAGGGTTCTCGGGGTCCCCCTTCGAGGGTGGAAGATCTGTGATGACTCCCAGTTCCTCCAGGATTGCTGTGCAAGGGCGTCTGCTTCGACAACCCCTTCAAGAAATATGAGTTGGAATGGCCGTTCTCAAGAAGAAAAGTGAAAGCAAAGCAGACGAACAGACAAATGACAGGACAAGACAAATCAACAGTGCTGTTTTCTTACCTTCAGGTCTGGGGTCTCAGTGGTCTCTGGGGGTAATCCAGACAAAATGCGAACTGTTATGCCCAAGTCGCGAGAAGACCACCAAGAAGACCACTGCAGCCCACCTGAGTAAAGCCTTGCTTTTGCATCTCAGAACATCTGGCTCTCGGTGGTTTTCTTGATGGTCTTCTTGCGACTTGGACATAACAAAGGTACACGTGTACACAATGGCTCCCTTCATGAAACTTATGTTTTACCAAAGCCCTTTTTCATCACCATACAAAAGGGCATTTAAAGCCTGCCAACCAAACAGCCAAACCAACAGGAGAGCAAGTAAAAATCAACCTCCACTCACCATCAAGGACTTGGGAATCAAGTGCTGCATATTGTGTATAGTGTAATGAAACACAGTGGAGAACTCCATGTGTCCCTTGGCCCTGAGAATCGACCGCCCCCCACCCCAAACCCGTGAGCTCTTCCCAGGGACCATAATCCTGTCGTTCCGTTCAACCCTGACACTGAACCAGATTTGAACTGACAGCTGTCTGTCACGTGCTTCTCATCTCCAACCACATTTCTTCAGACCTTTCACAGGGTTGAGTTCGAGGTGACCAACCCTATTGTAACAAAAAGATCAGTGTGTCCAGGCCCAAAGCAAGACAGGGATGTGGGATGCCCATTGTAACATCTGACCACCCATGAGAAAGACCGTGAATGTGGCCCCACAGAGGCACCCGAGGGAAGAGAAGCTGACCAGACACCAGATCTGCCTCTGCTCGCAAAAAAGTGGTCTTTATGCCAAAAGTTATTTTTCAAAATTCATGATGATTCTGTCTCATGTATTCTATTTTAAAAAATTCCAAGAAATGGACATTTTAATTCAATCCCAGGCAAAATTTCAAATAGCCTGCAATATCAAGCTGCTCTCCAGAAAGTTGATTTAAAAGGCCAGTCATGCAGAAGGGTTGTACAGTAACAATGGGCCTAGTTGTTGCCCGACCATCAATCTCCTAACAAAATGCCAAAGGTCTTTCTACAGAGCCTTGAGCCAAGTAGTCATGTGACTGTTTCCTTTCCCTTCACTCCACATTTCCTTCAACTCACAGGGAAAAATACAGATCCATCAGTTTTTTCCTCCATATACCCTGCTTCTACACACACCTGCTAACATTGCACTGTCATTACAAGATCTCCCAGATGATCAACTCTGTTTGTTTGTTTTTTTTTTTTTTTTTTTGGCCAGTCCTGGGCCTTGGACTCAGGGCCTGAGCACTGTCCCTGGCTTTCTTTTGCTCAAGGCTAGCACCTTGCCACTTGAGCCACAGCGCCACTTCTGGCCGTTTTCTGTATATGTGGTGCTGGGGAATCGAACCCAGGTCCTCATGTATACAAGCTCTCTTGCCACTAGGCCATATCCCCAGCCCCCCAGATGATCAACTCTCAACAAAAGACTGCGTGTGCCTAGCACAGGCTTGACACATAATTGGTACTTAAGATTGTACTTATCATGTGAGTCTTTCTTGAGGGATGGGGGCACTTCTTTCACAAGTGGGTTTTATTGAACGTGCTGAGCAAGAAACATCACAATTTAAAAATTCAGCAAGATCTCAAAAGACTAGAATAAGCTTAGGAAGGGAACATTCTGGACTTTAGAAGTTGTTTCAGGATGGAAGTTAGTTAAGGGTGTTCTAGGCAAGAACTGATCTCTACTGCTAACTGCTGAATTCTATCAAGGATGATGAGGCCAGCACATAAAAGAAAGTTATTTGAAGCAACCATGTGTGTGGTGGAGGACTTCTTATTTTCAATAGAGATTTATTCCCTACTCACTTCCACTCTTGGGCAAAGTTTGTTGGGTAGTAGAAATGACCTACCATACATTAGCAAACATTGTCATTATTTCCTCAATATGGCTACCCACTCAGAATTCTCCTTTATCAGGCAGATTTTCTATTTTCTTGGCTTGCCATACTCTAGAATGGTTCTGCTTTTCCAATATTTCCTATAAATCTCAACAAAAATGCCATGTGGGTGATTCAAACCTTTCATTGCACAATAGAACTAATACCTTCCCTGCTCCTGGAATGACACTTTGAATGCAACACTTCCCATGGTCTTCTTCTTCGCACCTTTCCATTCATCCTTCAGAAAAGGATGGCTGGCGATGTCAAAAGGATGGGAACATCTGTATTAAAGACCACTACATTCAATCAGACAGTAACTCAAGTATAATTTCATAAATCATCTCCAATTCATAGTAATTTAGAGCTTTTCTTTTGAGTCTAAAGTTAGAAAGAGTCGTTGCAAGATAATCAGCCTGATTGAAAGACAGAAGGCAGGAAAAGGGGCAAAAGAGAGCTGGGAAAGGAGCAATCTTAACCAACTTATTCAGTTTTGAAAATTTTTAATTGGCTCTTCCAAAAGATTTAGCAGCCAATATGTATTTGGCCTACATGTAAATATTAGAACACTGTCCCAGGAGAACTTACATTTCATATGTCTCCAATAACAAATAAAAAGGCTTGAAATTGTTAACACATAGGTCACAAGAATATATCAGCCAGGCATTAGTGGTTCACACCAGTACATTTAGCTATTCATGAGCTTGAGATCTGATGATCACAGATCAAAAGCTAGTCTGAGCAGGAAAGTCTGTAGGACTCTTATCTCCAATTAACCACCAGAAAACCAGAAGTGGCATTGTGGCTCAAAGTGATAGAGTACTGGACTTGAACAAAAGAGCTCAGAGAGAATCGAAGCCCTTAGTTCAAGTCCTATTACTGACCAAAAAAAAAGGACAAAAGAAAATTTCACTCAGTAGTAAACACCTTGGGGAACTTTCAGAAAACCCAGATCAGACAGAATTTCTACATATCAGCTTTTGATTTCACAGTCCAGCCCATGAATTTTCTGGCCCAGTTATTATTATATTATTATTGTTACAGTATGACTTGCATGTGAATGTATTTCTCATCTTTGACCATTGAAATATGTGCTATTATTTCAATGAGCTTAAGCTGAATCAATATACAAGGTCAGGCCACACTTCTACAGCATAGTAATAGTTCTTCATCTATATTATTTTAAAGCCTTATAATCTATGAGTCCTAGCGCATGCACCTATGTGGCTTTAGAAATGTTCAGTGAGTGGATCCTCTCTAGCATTCACATTTCCTAGATGTTGAAATGGAATATTAAAATAAGAAAGTTTTGGCAGCCTCCAAGAAAAAAGGTTGAGTGCCTCAAGCTATTGATTTTTACTGAAATGAGCCCTTTAATTCCTATGGGAAAGGTTTTATAGGTTTTTCCTTTGATTGTTCTATTGAAAGATCGATATAACAGCTCCTGTGGTATTTCTGAAGAAGCAAATACACTATTAAATATATGGAAGATGCATTTCTTTTATTTTATAGTTTTATAATCTTTATCTAAATTTTTTTGTTAGTGTATACTAATTGTGTCAAGGGGATACATTGGGATACTTCCATGTATAACATTCATTGGTGAAATTTGTCCTCTATTACTCTTTCATATCTGTTTCTCAATTTTTATTTTTAATATTATAATTTACTTTTATTGTAAAGGTGATGTACAAAGGGGTTATAGTTATATAGGTCATGTACTGAGTACATTTCTTTTTGAACAATGTGACCTCTTCCTTCATTTACTCCCCCATTCCCCTCCCCCTGCCTCAAACCATCCCCAAGTTATACAGATTAATTTTCAACACAGTATCTGATGAGTATCCCTGGTACATTTGTTCACATTTTGTTCCACCATTTCTGTACTTCCCTTTACTCTCCCAACTCAGATAAACTTACATACAAGGCAAAAAGCACAGAAATCACCAAAAACAATAAAAGGGGAAAAATCATAAAAACTCAAATAAAAAAATCTCCTTTCCATTTCTTGAAGTTCACTTCAATAAACATCCTTTTGTATTATCATGTGCACATAGCTATTGACCTATTGTGATCCTCTCCTAAGAATATCCTTCTTTGGTCTCACTGTTTGAATGGCTAGAGTCCTGTATAATATATTATGTATAAGTGGTATGATTTGTCTTTTACCATCCACTGTGTTTCCCTGTAGATTCCTAGGCCCATTCTAATGACTGTAAAGGACAGAGACCATGCAACATATGTTTCTTTTGGTCTCGCTCACTTTGATTCATTTTTGTCTTTTTTTTTTATTACTGTCAAGGTGAAGTACATATAGGGTGCAGTTACATACATTAGATATTGAATACATATCTTGTCCAACTAGTTACCCCTTGCTCATTTATTTCCTACCTTCCCTCCTTTCCAATTACCCCACCTCAATTTGTAAAGTTAATTTCCAACATATTTTCTTGTAAATATTGCTGTTGCATTGGTTCGCATTTTACCATTTATCTCACCATTTTGATGCTCCTCTTCCCTTCCCTAATTCAGAAAGACATATATAAAATTACCATGGTACCAGTATCAGCAGTGACACAGGGGCTAAGTCATAGTGAAAATGAGCAGATGAAAAAAGAAAAAAATCACACAGTAGGCTGAAACAAACAACATAATGATAAACCACTTATTTCCATGTTTTGGAATCATTTCTCCTAGCATCATCTTATATAATCATCTGTATATAGCTATTGAGCTATTGTGATCATCTGCTAGGACTATCCAAGACATATACTAATTCATACCAATAAGGGAGAACATAGCTTTTTTGTTTCTTTGGGTCTGGCTCTCTTCCCTTAGAAAAAATTAGGAAAAAGTCACACTAAGTACTTCCATTTCCTTATGATTAGAGCAATATCATTCTTTCTGCTGAAAGCATAGAATTCCATTGTATATATATGCCACATTTTATTGATCCATTAATTTAATCGAGGGGCATCTGGGTGATCCCATATCTTGGATATGCTAAACAATGCTGCAATGAACATGCAGTGCTGACAGCCTTAGTGTGGTTTGTGGTTAATTGGATAAATGCCCAGGACTGGAATTGCTGGGTCATAGGAAATTTCTATGTTTAGTGTCTTGAGGAACCTTTATACTGCTTTCAAGAATAGTTGAACAAATTTACATTCCCACTAACTGTAGGAGAGTTCCCTTTGGCCATATCCCCCCACCCTCCAGCATCTATTATTGTCACTTTTCTTTTTTCCCTTATTGACTGTCAAAGTGATGAAAAGAGTGGTTACAGTTTCATACGGTAGGCCTTGAGTACATATCTTGTACTGTTTGTTACCTCCATCAGTGCACCCTCCCCATCATCCTCCTCCTGCCCCCTTGTACTGTTACCTCCATCATTCCCCATCCCCCTTCCCTTTCCATCCTCATGCTGTTTATTATCTCCATTTCCCCCCTCCCCCACCCCTTTTACTGTTTTTTACCTCCATCTTTCCCCCTCCCCTCTCTCTCCACTCCCCCTACCCTTTTGTACTGTTTGTTACCTCTATAATACCCCCTCCACCTCCATCCCCAGTACCCCCTTGTACTGGTGTTACCTCCATCATTCCCCCAACCCCGCCACCTCTCCCCTTGTACAGATTTTACCTCCATAGTTCCACAGCTCCCCTCCCCTTTGTACTCTTTGTTACCTCCATTGTTCCCTCCCCCCTCCCCTCTGTGGGCTCTCTCTCTCGACTTCCCCTCACTTGGGGGGGAAGGGGCTTGTCTGCCTGTTCCTGGGTGGCCCTTTATCACTCTTACGTGGGAGCGATGGCCACTGGTAGCCTCGTCTCTCTCTCGAATTCTCCTCGCTTGGGGGCGAATGGGCTTGTCCGCCCCTTCCTGGGTGGTCCATTACCACTCACTAGGGAGTGATGGCCACGGGTAGCCTCGGTGGCGTGTGGTCGCAGGGTGCCCAAAAGCCGCCAAGAACGACACGGGCGTGTGGGTCCCTGGAGAAAACCTCTAGGGCTTCTGTTTATTCAAATGAGGAACCTCCCAGATATACTCCAAAGGCACGCACAAGAGAGGGGGCCGTGATTGGTCCCAAGGAGCTGTCCCTCAAATGGTGTCCGACTTCCTTCTCTTCCGGTTAAAGACAGGAAAGGGAGGGACAGGCTGAGGTCAGCTGTGGCCCCTTAAAGTTACAGCTGGCCCCAACATCCTCCCCCCTTGTACTGTTTGTTACCTCCATCATTCCCCTCATTCTACCACCTCTCCCCTTGTACAGTTTTGTCCTCCATAGTTCCTCAGCTCCCCTCCCCATTGTAGTGTTTGTTACCTCCATTGCTCCACCTCCCTCCTCCCTCTCTCCTCCCATCCCCCTTGTACTGTTTGTTACCTCCAACATTCCCCTCCTTTTCCCCCTCCCCCTTGTACTGGTACCTCCATCATTCCTCTCCCCATTCCTCTCCCATCCCCCTCTCCTCCCCCATTGTACAGTTTGTTACCTCTACCATTCCCCCTTTCCCTCCCCCTCCACCTTGTACTGTTTCGTACTTCCATCTTTCTCCCTTGCCCTCCCCCCTCCCCTTCCCCTTTGTACTGGTTGTTACCTACATCATTCCCCCCTCCCCCTCCCCTTGCACTGTTTGTTACCTCCATCATTCAGCATACCCTCCCCCTCCCCCTCCCATACCCCCTTGTACTGTTACCTCCCTCATTCGCTCTCCCTGTCTCCCCCTCTTCCCCCCTCCCCCGTAGAAAGATGATATTTATCATTGGGAAGGTTAAAATGTATACTGTCAAATTTATGTAGGTACTTAATTTCAATCAAGGAAAAATATATATACATATCTTCGTAATTAGATGCATTGGGGTAGGGACGGGGAGCCTGTGCTTGAACTCCACATGAGCACTGTCCTAAGCTTTGACATCCTTCAGGCCAATGCTCTACCACTTGAGCCACAGCTCTGTTTTCCTTTTTTTGATATTTATTTTAAAGCAGGGGAGAAAAGTTTATTCCCGAACAGCTGGCCTGTGGTGGTGATGATTCATTGCCAAAGAGAAGGGAGAGAAGGGAGAGACTGGGTGACCCTCAGCCAGCCCTGCCTAATCTAGGGCAGGGGATTGGGCCAGGTGGATTAGGATGTGACCTCAGGGAAGGGGAAGGTACTTGCCTCCAGGCCTGCTGGTTACCCAGTAACTGGGTGGACACTTAATAAGGTGGGGGCATCTGCTTGGAGCCCTTCAGGAGGGACCTGACATTCCAGCCTTTTAGTAGCTATGGAAAAGGACGATGACTCTCTGGCTGCTTCCTGCTGGTAAAGGGCGTCGACATTAGGGATAAAAGGCAGAAATGTGGCCCCTCCTGGAGAAGGCTAGCAGTAGGGTCCCTTGGTGTTAGATGGCAGTCCTTGAATGAAGCCTGGAAGTCTCATGAGGCAGGGGCTGGATATGTCCAGCCTCTGTTTCCCATTTGGAGTGTTTTTTTTATGTTGTTGGGTTTGTTTTTGTTTTGTCAGTCCTGGGACTTGGGACTCAGGGCCTGAACACTGTCCCTGGCTTATTGTGGTCAAGGCTAGCAATCTGAAACTTGAGCCACAGCACCACTTCTGTCCTTCTCTGTTTCTGTGGTGCTGAGGAATTGAACCCAGGGCTTCATGCTTGCTAGGCAAGCACGCTTCATGTTAGATTCACTTTATTAACCCTGGACAATGTCAACTATATTCCTGCAAAGTTGTAAATTATGTCCCGTCCCTATTTCCATGGTAGAAAACATCAGTCCTTAGAACTAATTGCTCTTAACCATATTAGTTAAGAGAAAAATATTTTTCTGATGAACTTATATGTACATATATTCTGCTCCAAAGGAATACATTTTAATTTTCTAAACCTCTTGGGTTTCCTAAATGGTACACTGCTGTTGTGAATTGTGACTCGCCATTCACAAATTTTCCACTAATAAACGTGCTTACAGCCTTTTGATTTCATGCACATGTAATTTATTGAACCTTGAAAACCTTCTTCCTTGTACCATTTGCTAACATGAAAAGGGAGCATTCTCTGGAGGACCATAGTTAAAAGTATGGCTATTCAGGAAAAATGCTTCATGCAAGCATCGTGGCTAAGAAGACACTTCTAAAGGCCCTCATAAACAGATTGAGAGCAACAAAAGCAGAAGATGAAGGGGCCTCTGAGTTCTTCCCTCCAGTCTCATGTTCTAGCACATTATCATCACAGAGTCAAAAGGACCTAAGATTTGGCATGAAGGAGGCAATTTTAACCAAATTTCCTAGTACTATGAAGCCCAGAGTTGGAAATCATGGAAATGATCATGATTGCAATCAATCCTGACAAAGCCAAAGTTTGATTTTCTACAAATTGGATGGACATTTGGTGGGAAAAACAATGTGACAAGTTGTCTGGCACCAGTGGCTCATGCCAATAATCCTAGCTACTCAGGAGGTTGAGATCTGAGGATCACATTTGAAAGCCAGCCCAGGAAGAGGAGTCTATGAGACTCTTTTCTCCAATTAAATGAGAGAAAACTCTTCAGTGTGCCGCTTCCCTTTAAAACTTGTACAATGACGAGTAGAGAAGGCAGGAATTAGTGGCATGTATGAAAATAATCAGAAGTTTAAATCAGCATGGACCTCTACGTCTGTGGACAGAAGTACAAGTAAAGAAAGAATATGACTGCAACTGGAGGTTCCTTAGTATGCAGTATGATATACAGAACTGAAGTTTTCTTCTCTGACCAAACTGCAGCTTTATTCAGATCTGGTATTGCAAGCAAGCACTCTAAGGAAAAACAAACTCAAACTGCCTAATAATCCAAGGGCATTAATCCTAAAAATAAAAACATTTATTGTGAAAGTAGTGGGAAATACAATCTGCGATTTAAAACATCTGAAGAACTGTCATAAAAAGAGGTATTTCTGCTTTTTAATGACAGTGGATGGCGATGATGTCCAGAATCAAATGATGGATACTACATGAAAACAAATGTTTAACCTAACAAAAAGATGAACTTCTCCAACAAATGTGTCCAAAGACTCAAGACTATATATTTCAATAAACCCTACACTGCATGACTATTTAAGCAAAATCTCATTGGAGGAATTCAAGAATGCAATGTGAAAAAACTGTAGCTAGCCTCTGATTACACACACAACACTGAGAATTTTCGAGGTCAGCACAGGTGGCACAACAGGCGGGGTCAGACTGGAAGGCAGGCTATATGTCCATGTTAGCAGAGTGCCAGGGGGCCTTGAAAGCCATTGTTAAACACCATAGCTCAGTAGTTAAGTACCTATGATCACATAAGATGATGTGAAGTGAAACACACTCTAAGATACGGAAACAAGTGGTTTATCATTGTTGTTATTTTTAACGTGCTAAATGAAATCATTCCTTTTTCCTTTTGCTTAATTTCCCTATGGTTTAGCCCCTCTTGTCACTGTTTTTGATTTTGATACCCTCGTTAATATATATATATATATATATATATATATGTCTGAATTAGGGAAGGGAAGGGGAACTTCAAAATGTTGAGACAAATGGTAAAACGTGAACCAATGCAACAGTAATAACTACAAGATATGTTGTAAACTAACTGTAAAATTGGAGGGAGGGGGAAATACAGGAGGAGGAAAGGTGGGAGAAAAATGAGGGATGAGATAGCAAGTTTGACAAGAAATGTACTCATTACCTTAGGTATGTAAATGTAACCCTCCTGTACATCAACTTGACAATAAACATAAAATAAAGAAAGATGACCTGAGCTCAAGAATTAATACACGTATGTAGATGGATACTTTCTCTCTCTCATACACACACACACACACACACACACACACACACACACACACACAGCGTCATATTTATTTTTAAATACCCAATAGATAGCTTGAGGCCATGTGGAATAGAAGCAGGAACCCAGGTGATCTCAGCAAACAGTAAACCCGACACAGCAGCCTCTGTGAACTGTCCAAGCAGGACATTGAAAGCATCTGGAAACATGTTTGGTTGTAGAATTACGGATGCAACCGGCTCCTAGGTCATAGCACAGGATGTTGTTACACATCCAACAGGACACATGGACAGCCACCTAAAGGGAGGAATTATCCAGCGTCTTGACACCACTGTTTCTTTTAGACCCACCTGAGTGGGTCTCTGATTTTTGTAGCCCCAGGAGAGCTTAGCCAACACCCAAAGTATTTAATACTAAACATGGCTGTAGTGCCTGAACCCATCTTTATGAGCACGGGTGATGGTCCTTAAGAATAATGGCCAGGAAAAGCTCACCTGCAGAAGGGATAAAAATCTCACAGTTGACCTAACAACTGACAGGGGTCATTTAGCTTCAGGAAAACCACCTAATTGGTGTGTCAACAGCATTCTACAAGGTATCATAATTCTCATCAGAGAATTTACCGAATTACATGAGAAAAATAAAGTCAAATACTAATTTCACAAACAAAATGGGGGGCTGCTACTATAGAGGCTGGAAAGACTAAACCAACGGGGAATTATGAACTCAAATAACCATCATAATATAGGGTTAAATCCATTAATATTGGGCACCACTGATTATAGACTACATTTTTTATACACTTTTAGTTATTTTGAAGACTTTAATTAGTTTGATACCCAGTTAGTTCTTCCCAAGACCTTAACAGCCCATTTCTAGCTCTAAATAATAAAGCAGGCTTAGTCACAATGAACATTTCACTAGGTCTCTGGGATTTTGGTGCCAGTTCTGGTCTGTCCAATGATCCTGTTCTTTTGTGTTTAAGGCTAGCACTCTCACAAAGATCCACTTTCTGTTGTATTGTTTTTTGTTTTGATTTTTTGTTTTCTTTTGGTGGTCAATTGGAGACAAGTATCTCAGTGCCTTTCCTGCCCAGGCTAGCTTCCAATTGCAATCCTCACTTTTGAGTCTTCCAAATAGCTAGGCATGAACCACCAGCACATAGCAATTTAAAAGTATTTTCCCTGAGCAGAGGAGCAGCAGAGCCCTAGTTAAGCTCTCTCCAACACCCCAGTTTTACCACTCCAGAAACTTTTACTCCTAGAAAAACAGCCCAAGTAAGTTATAACAGTACAGGGATTCTGTCCAGGAAGGAAAAATTCACTTGGCTGGCCTGAAAACACAGATTTGAGTTCTGGCCCGCATCCCTCTGCCAAGCCAGTGCCGGCCCTGGCACAGTGTCTCACAGTTCGTGGACCTAAACCACCCAGAAGTGACCAAGGTGAAATCCTCCAGATGATGGCAGACAGACGTGGATCGCAGGCTGAGCATGGACAGGCTGAAATTGCAGACAAAGCATGAGTACCCCACAAAAGATATGCTCACTCGTGCCCACAGAGAAGCATCGGTAGCCTTTCCCCCTCTGCCAGAGCAAAGTACCATCTTTGACACTGGCATAGGGTCAGACCAGACTGGAAATAAACCTGGCTTGGGGAAAGCGAGGACAAAGGGGCCACCTTTGAAAAGAGCAAGAGGGACAGACCAAGGAGGGCCAGCTCCACCCAGAAGAACAACCCCTGCCCAGGTGGGAAGCTCATCCAGGCCACAATTCACAACTCAGGTGAACTCAGCCAGAGGTGCCCGCCATGCCCGCCAGAATTTCTAAATTAAAACGGAAAGTGGCGAGCAGCTACCGGCAGCAAGGAACAACCAGATAGGAGAACAAACAGTTCCCGAGACAAATAAATGGCACCATCTCAGAGGAAGCCTAATTCCCAGCCCAAAATGGAGCTGAATTCCATAGCCAGCTATGCTCAGGAGGCCATCCTGCCCATGAGGGAGGAACCACCCCTAGGCAAGCCACTCTCAGACAGGTAAACCAGGCCAGAGCCAACCGCCCTGCTGAGTCCACAGCCTCTCCAAGCCAGGTGATAAAGGCACCAGTCTCACAGCAGATGGGAGGAGCCAGGGCTCCCAAGACTGTTCACGTCCCACATTTACAGAGGACACCCAAGTCCTATGTGCAAGCTGTGCAAACCACAGAGCCTCAGGATTTCACTAACAGAGGAGGGTCTGAGCTGATCCACCCACTGAAAACTGAAAGCAAGTCAAACCAGGCAAGCAGCAAAATAGACTACAGACCATTGCAAGGAAACCAGAGACTGGAGAAAACCCACCCAAACAAGGAACACTCCATTTTTTAAAATCATTTTTTAGGGCTGGGGATATAGCCTAGTGGCAAGAGTGCCTGCCTCAGATACACGAGACCCTAGGTTCGATTACCCAGCACCACATATACAGAAAACTGCCAGAAGCGGCGCTGTGGCTCAAGTGGCAGAGTGCTAGCCTTGAGCGGGAAGAAACCAGGGACAGTGCTCAGGCCCTGAGTCCAAGGCCCAGGACTGGCCAAAAAAAAAACAACAAAAAAAAAAACAAAAAAAAACATTTTTTAAACTTTTTTTTTTCTATTTTTCATTTCAGACGTCGTTGGTATTTTGTTTTCTATTTTTTTTTTGTTTTATCGGCTTTTTTTATTTCCTTTTTCGGGGGTTGGGTTGTTAATTGTTTTGTGTTTTGTGCATTTGTCTTCCAGTATTTTTCTTTGTTTCTCTTTTCACATTCTCTTACTTTTAAATTACTTTCCTATGACTAACAGCTTCACTCTTTTCTGCTAACTCTCCATTATTCATCATAATAATCTTGTTCTTCTACCGATTCTATTCTTCTTCACATTTCCACGTCACTGAAATGAAACCAAAATCACCATCACCACCACCGCCACCATCACCACCACCCCCACATACATTTTACTCTATTCCCTTCACTACCTCTCACTTATCCTCCAGGTTTACCTTCAGGACCTCCAGACTCCATTGATCCCTGGTTATTGGATAGAGGATATCCCTGTTCAATCCAAGTGAATCAAATTGGTTTATAGAGAAATCCAGCTCATAGTATTTTAACAGTAAAAAATTAACTATTGAATACAGGATTGGTTGTTATTTTGAAATTGTATTTTTTCGGAACACCAAATCTAATTTTATATACAGTTATACCAAGTATCTGTATATAATTGTGAACTTCTAAGATTTACACAACAGTGCTTGGTAAGGTCTGCTTTGGGTCTTAAACGGTGCTCACAGGTGCTCTTAGATAGGCATTCCCAATCCAAATGGGCAGAAGAAACACAAGATGGCAAACAATGGAGTCATATCTCCCACTGAAAACAAGCAGGAAGCAGAGCAGTCAATCAAAGACATAGAAGAGAACCCTCAAAATGCTCTACAAAGTCTACTGATAAACATGTTAAATGAAAAGTTTGAATCCATCCATACATCAATCCATCCATAAAGTAATAGATGATTTCATGTCCTCAACAAAGAGAAAGATAAATGAACTTCAAGAGTCATATGAAAAGATAACTACCCAGCTAAAAGATTTGAGAGACAGCCCTCAAAACCAAATTAATAATGTAAAGATGTCCATGCAGGACCTAAGAGATACTTCTAGCAAGGACATGGAAATCATCAGGAAAGACCAGTCTGAAGGAAAAGAGATTCAAAATCAAGTAACTAGCCTACAGTCTCAAGTAGGTGAAGCAGAGGATCAAATCTCAAGAGCTGAAGATTCCCTAGAATCTATGGAGAAATGTCACACAAAAATACAAACCAATCCAATCGATAAAACAGATCACTCCAGGAGCTCCAAGACACAATCAGGAAGCACTATTTAAGGCGAATAGGAATTGAGAAAAACCAGGAGAAAGAAGTTAATGGAATATGCAACCTATTTAACAGAGTATTAGCCAAGAACTTCCCAACTATCCAGGAAGGTAGGCCTATACAGATACAAGAAGCATTTAACACCCCAAAGCGACCAGATCAGAATAGGACATTGTGATCATAACAGGATCAGTAGAGTCCAAGGAAAGAATCTTTAAAGATGTTATGGAGAAGAAAGTAATCACAAATAAAGGAAAAGCAAGCAGAATTACCCCAGACTTCTCAGCAGAGACCATGAAAAGCAAGGAGATCCTGGAATGAGGTATGCCAAACCCTAAATAATAATAAATATCAATCAAGAATGCTGTACCCAGCTAAACTCTCATTCATAGTGAAGGTCAAATAAAAGTCTTCCACAGTAAGGAAAAACTGAAACAATGTATCTCCACCAAACCAGCTTTACAGAAAATCCCCAAAGATGTACTATACAGGGAAAATAATCAAGATCCCAATACAGACAGAGAAATGAACCCTAAATAGAAAACCAGAATATTAGATCAAGAATTGGGAAGACACAGCTTTTAACAAGATAGCTACAATGAAAGGACAAATGATCATCTCTCAAAACTAACTCTCAACATTAATGGACTTAATTCTTCATTTAAACGACATAGGCTCATTACTTGGATCAAAAATCAAGATCCGTCTTTCTGCTGCCCCAAGAGACACATCTATCTAGCAAAAGCAAACTTCTTCTAAAAGTGAAAGGCTGGAATAAAATCTACCAATAAATGGCCCCCAAATGCAGGCTGGAGTGGAATTCTAGCATGAGATAAAATCGACTTCAAATGAAAAATGGTAAGAAGAGACAAAGAAGGTTACTACATACAAATAAAGGGATCTCTCCTACAGGAGGATATAACCATCTTAAATATCCACACACCAAATACAGGAGAAACCAACTTCATCAAACAAACACTACTGACTCTAAAAACACTCATAGTCCCAAACACATTGATAGTTGGAGACTTTAACACTCCACTTTCACCTCTGGACAGACCAACAGGCCAAAAACTGAACAAAGAATCCACAGAACTAATCAACTGCATAGACCAACTAGACTTAACCAACATCTATAGAATATTCCATCAAGCAATACCAGAATACACATTCTTTTCAGCAGCCCATGAAACATTCTCCAAAATATATCACATCTTAGGGCACAAAGAAATTCTGTACAAATTCAGAAGTATCAAAATCATTACCTGCCTTCCCTCAGACCACAATGGATTAAAATTAAAGCTCAACTCAAACAGCCACCACACAAAATCATACAATCCATGGAGACTAAGCAACACACTGCTGAACCATCAGTGGGTCATTGAAGAAATTACACCAGTAATTCAAATGTTTATGGCATTCAACCAAGGTGAGTGCACAACGTACCACCTCCTTTGGGACACAGCAAAGGCAGTACTCAGACCAAAATTTATATCTGAGTGCCTACACCAACAATCTGGATAAACAGCAACTCAACAACTTATGGAATCACCTTAATCTTCTCAAAAGAGAACAAGAAGCCACACCCCAAGTCAATAGATGGAAGCAAATAATTAAAATCAAATCAGAATTAAATATACTAGAGAGAGAAAAAAAAACCATCGCAACAATCATCAAAACAAAGACTTGGTTCTTTGAGAATATTAACAGGATAGACAAATCCCTAGCAAACCTGACCAAAAAAAGATGGCAGCACACCCACATAAACAAGATCCGAGATAAAACAGGTAACATCACCGCAGAAACAACCAATATTCAGAACACAATAAGTGACTATTTTGCAAACCTTTGTGCCAACAAATTCGAGAACCTGGAAGGAATGGATGATTTTCTAGAAAAAATTGATACCCCCTAACTCAACCATGAAGATTTGAACCTTCTAAACGGACTCATACCCAGCCTTGAAATAGAAACAGCAATAAGTGATTTCCCATCATAGAAAAGCCCATGTCCAGATGGATTCACAGCAGAATTCTACAAGGCCTTCAAAACAGAAGTCACACCAATATTTCTCAAAATCTTCAATGAAATTGAAAGAGAACGCTCTCTACCAGACTTATTCTATGAAGCCAGTATAGCCCTCATCCCAAAACCAGGCAGGGACTCATCAACAAAACAGAACTATAGAATGATTTCCCTGATGAACATAGATGCAAAAATTCTCAACAAAATTCTGTCCAATCGAATTCAACAGGTCATCAAAAATATCATACACCATGTTCAAACTGGATCCATCCCAGGGATGCAAAGTTGGTTCAATATACGCAAGTCAATTAATGTAAACCACCACATCCACCAGAGCAAGGTAAGAACCACATGGTTGTATCTGTGGATGCAGAAAAGGCGTTCGATAAAATCCAGTACCCATTTATGATAAAAATCCTGGAGAAATTGGGATTCCAAGGAACATTCCTGAATATAATAAAGGCAGTTTATGACAAACCAACAGCAAGCATAATTCTAAATGGTGTAGAGCTAAAGCCATTCCTTTGAAAATCAGGAGCAAGATTGGGATGTCTGCTCTCTCCCCTCAACTTTAACATTCCTAGCCAGAGCAATTAGGCAAGAAGAAAACAAAAAGGGGATCCAAATAGGAAAAGATGAAGTTAAGCTTTCTCTCTTTGCAGATTACATGATCCTATACCTAACGAACACCATAGACTCTACTCCCTAGCTACTAGAGCAGATCCAAAACTTTGGCAAAGTTGCAGGATATAAAATAAACCCTCGAAAATCAACAGCCTTTCTATATGCTAATAACACGAAGACAGAGGCTGAAATCAGGAAAGCAACTCCCTTTGCAATAGTCTCAAAAACATAAAATACCTAGAAATAACCTTAACCAAGAAGTGAAAGACCTCTATGATTAGAACTTTAAAAGCATAAAAAACAAAATTAAGGCTAATTAGTACAGGTTTAGGCAAGTCATAGCAGAGCATCACAAGGCCCAATAGCTATACCCTTATACACATAAGATGATGCTAAGTGAAATGAACTCCATGTTATGGAAACAGTTGTAACTACTTTCAACGTCCTATGTGTATCTGTAGCTTCTATTATTGATGATGTTCTTGTATCACTTTCCTGTGGTTGTACCTACACTATCCCTGTAATCTTATCTGCCTATATTGGAAACCGTGTATACTGGTATTGGAAATCGGGAATTGAAAGGGAATACCAAATTTGAGAGACACAGGGTAAAAAAAGACAAACAACTACGAAAGCAATACTTGCAAAACTGTTTGGTGTAAGTGAACTGAACATCTCCGTGGGGGGGGGGGGAAGGGAAGGAGGAGGAGGGAGAGGGGTATGAGGAACAAGGTAACAAACTGTACAAGAAATGTATCCAGTGCCTAAAATATGAAACTGTAACCTTTCTGTACATCACTTTGATAATAAAAATTTGAAAAAAAAAAAAAAGAACTAAGGAAATGGAAAAACCTCCCATGCTCCTGGATTGGGAAGATTAATATAGTCAAAATGGCAATATTGCCAAAAGCTATCTACAAATTCCATGCAATACCCACTAATATCCCAACACCATTTTTTAATGAAATTGAGGAAGCAATCCAGAAATTTATATGGAAAAATAAATGACCCCCCGACTAGCAAAAACAATCCTAAGCAGAAAGAACAATGCCAGAGGAATTACAATACCAAACTTCAAGCTGTATTATAAAGCTATAGCTATAAAAACAGCTTGGAATTGGCAATGGAACAGGCCTGAAGACCAATGGAACAGAATTGAAGATCCAGCAGTGAACACACAGAACTAAGCCCCCTTAATCTTTGATAGAGGAGCTAAAAAAATACTATGGAAGAAAGATAGCCTCTTTAACAAATAGTGATGGCAAAACTGGTTCAACACCCACAACAAAGCAAAATTAGATCCTTATATATCATCCTGCACCAAAATAAATTCCACATGGATCTAAGATCTTGAAATTATAACAGATACCTTGAAAGCACTAAAAGAAGTAGGAGAAACACTTGGGCTCCTTGGCACAGGACAGACCTTCCTTAACAAAGAGCCATAAATGCTACAAATCAAAAAAAGGGCGAGCAAATGGGATTGCATCAACTTGCTGAGCTTCTGCAGGGCAAAGGACATAGCTCACAAGATGAATGGAAAGCCTACAGATTGGGAAAAGATCTTTATCAGCCATACAATGAACAAAGACCTCATATCTAAAATATACGCAGAACTACAAAAAATTACATTCCCCAAAACAAAACCGCAAAGAACCAACAGCCCCCTCAACAAGTGGGCTAAAGACTCACAAAGAGACTTCTCTGATGAGGAAATGAGAATGGCCAAGAGTCATATGAAAAAGTGCTCTACATCTCTGGCCATAAAAGAAATGCAAATCAAAACAACATTGAGATTCCATCTCACCCCAGTAAGAATGACCTATATCAAGAAAACTAACAATAATAAATGTTGGAGGAGATGTGGACAAATGGGAACCCTACTTCATCGTTGGTGGGAATGTAAACTTGTTCAGCCACTCAGGCAAGTGGTATGGAGATTTCTCAGAAGGTAAACATAGAGCTCCCTTATGATCCAGCAGCCCCACATTTGGCATCTACCCAAAGACCACAGAGAAGAACACACAAAAGCCACCAGCACAACAATATTCATCACAGCACAATTTGGCATAGCTAAAATATGGATCCCACCCAGTAACGCTCAGTAGATGAATGGATCAGGAAAATGTGGTACATATACACAATGGAATTTTATACCTCTGTCTCAAAGAATGACATTGCCGCATTTGTAAGGAAATGAAAGGACTTGGAAAAAATTATCCTAAGTGAAGTGAGCCAGACCCAAAGAAACATGGATTCTATGCTCTCCCTCATAGGGAATAGTTAGCTCAGGTTTAGGCTAGTCACAGCAGAGGATCACAAGAGCCCAATAGCAATACTCTTATGAACACATAAGATGAGTCTAAGTGAAACAACCTCCATTTTATGAAAACAACTGTTATATCACTGCTGTAATTACTTTCAACATGCCATGTGTAACTGTAGCTTCTACTGTTGATGATGCTCTTGTATCCCCTTCCTACGGTTGTACCTGCACTATCAGTTTATCTTATTTGAGTACTTTGGAAACAGTATATACTGGTATTAGAATTAGGAAAGTGAAAGGGAATACCAAAACCGAGAGACACAGGATAAAAAGAAAAACGACTACAAAGGCAATGCTTTCAAAACTGTTTGGTGTAAGCCAAGTGAACAACTCCTGGGGGGAGAGGGGCAGGGAGAGGGGAGGGTAAATGAGGGAGGAGGTAACAAACATTATAAGAAATGTATCCAATGCCTAACATATGCAACTGTAACCTCTCTGTACATCACTTTGACAATAAATAAGAAAAAAAAATGTTTTTCCTATGAGGAAAACAATACAGTCTATGTTTCTTTAGGTCTGGCTCACTTCACTTAGTAAATTTTTTTTGGAATAATTAGTACATGTTTAGGCTAGTCAAAGCCGAAGTCATAATAGCCCAATAGCTATGCCCTTATGGACACTTAAGATGATGCTAAGTGAAATGAGCTCCATGTTATGGAAACAAGTGGTATATCATTATTGTAATTATTTTCAACATGCCATATGAATCCGTACCCTTTTTATTTTCTCTCGTATTCCCTTCCTGTGGTTTTACCCCC
Source organism: Perognathus longimembris pacificus (assembly GCF_023159225.1). NCBI lineage: Eukaryota > Metazoa > Chordata > Mammalia > Rodentia > Heteromyidae > Perognathus > Perognathus longimembris. The sequence continues at coordinate 164,970 of NW_025960074.1, read as the reverse complement.
ACTATCACTGTATCTCATCTGAGTACCCTGGATACTGTATATACGTGTATTAGAGCTAGGGAAGAGAAAGTAAATATCAAAATCAATAGACAAAGGATAAAAATACAAACAACTCCAAACACAATACTCACAAAACCATTTGGTGTAAACCAACCGTACAACTCGTGGGTGGAAGGGGAAGCAGGAGGGAAGAGGTAGGCATGTGGAGGGGAGGAGGAGCTAACATATTTGACAAGAAATGTACTCACTGCATTATATATGAAACTGTAACCCCTCTGTACTTCACTTTGACAATAAAGGAGAAAAAAGACAATAAATATTTTTTAATGATTCTGAAACACCTAACATTTCTGAAAGTTATAACATATAATGCTTAAGATTCTCATGTTAAAAACTAACATTTAGAATCAACACTCTCTTTCTCTGGCAATAAGAAAACTACCAACACATACACTGTTTGTGAATAAAGGTAAACATTTCCTTCAAAGAACTGCTAATCACCATACATTTCCTTTCTTCCTTCCTGTTATTTACTTCAGCCATTCTCTGGCCATAATCTGAGTGAAACCAGCCAAAAGGTACAGACACTGAGGCAGGTAGGGACAGATAGCATGAACACACCAAGGTGGCTGAGGCCTGAACTATTTTGGATACTATAACCTCAACATTAGGCACAGGTAGTGAGAGAGGAAGAGAGAGATCAGGAAAAGTAGAAGCCAAATGGCTGCTAGGTATAAAAATCTAGAGAAGTGTGGACTCAAGACAGTTGTCAGAAGCTGCAACACAAAAATGAATAAGATGGAAATTAGATGGGATGTTCAAGGAACTAACCAAACGAGAACATAAAACAAACTAAGTCAAAGCTAGGACAGCGAAAAGAGTAGTGCAAAATTCGGGAGGTGCCAAACATGGCCTCCGTTTATTAAAAAAAAAAAAATGCTTCTCCACAAGCACAAACATCTCTCCAGCCTTCCTTCTCTCTCTACTCACAGAATAAGCATTCCCTCCTCTGCAGCTTTTGCTAGCAAGAGACACGTGATCTTTTTGTTAGATTATGAAACAAATACCAGTGATGAGCCAAAAACTTAAATATAGTAAAAGAGTTGGGACAGCACTGTGTTCACTCTGTGAGAAATATCCAACAGGAATGTGCAGTGTCTTTATTCAACAACATTTCTTTATTCGAATCACAAAGTCTAATGATTAAAGCATGTCTTTAACCCTCTCATATCTTGCTATCCTATTTATTCTTGTGTTAGACATTTACAATGACCACTCTTAGGAATCTAGAAAGTTCTGAGGAAGTACTGGCGGCGGGGGGGGGGGTGGTGGTGCTTATCATTACTTCCCAAAGCATAAGGGTGAAAAACAGCAGCTCATCAAGTGGGGGCAAGGGGAGAGCGGGGGACAAATGAATGGGAAGGGGGGAATTGTAGTCAAGAATTCATTGTACATACTACAAAAGTAAGAAAACGGAAGGGCTGGGCAGAGGAAGGAGGGGCAAGAATGTTGAAAGGGGTGAGGTGGGTTAAGATGGGCCATATTCATAAACTGCTTTGTCAAATGGCAACTCCTTTGCACAAATACTTAAAGATAGTTTTTATAAGAACTCAGAAGCTCTTCCCTTCACAGTAGTAGGACAAATTATTAGTTCCTACGCACAGGGACTAGAGTTTTTCAGGTCATTTGTGTTTTGGTGGGGTTTTGGTTTTTGAGCCAGCACTGAAAATTGAACTCAGAGACTGGGCTATGTCCCTTAGCTTTGTCACTCCATGCTGGCCTGCTACCCCATGAGAAATAGCACAATTTCTGGTACTTGGTGGTTCATGGAGGATGGATGTCATGGACTCCCCTGCCCAGGGCGGGTTTCAAAGCACAATCCTCCAAACTCATGAGGATCTGGGATTACAGGCCTGAGCCACAGTTTCTAATGAGCTTTGTTCATCAAAAAAGTGGTAGTATAATTTTAAGGTTCACAGACATTAGTGCTACCTTTGGATCCTATGATATAAAGCCCCAAAGACCCGTCCTTTAAATAACTAATCAAATAAAAAATAAACAATTGTCTTATAATTAAATAATCATAAGATAGGAAAATAGAGACAAAATAATCATTAGTAATATAAACATAAAAATGGAAAAAAGCTTACCAAAGAGTTGATTCCTATATAGTTTAAGACTATAGGGAAAGTAAGCTGGAAGCCAGTGGCTGTAGCCAGTAATCCTAGCTATTCAGGAGGCTGAGATCTGAGGATCGAGGTTCTAACCCAGCCTGGACAGGAAAACTCTGTGAGACTCTTCTCTTCAATTAACCACCAAAAAGCTGGAAGTGGAGCTACTGCTCAAGTGACAGAGTGCTAGCCTTAAGCAAAAAAAGCTCAGGGACTGTGTCCAAGCCTGAGTTCAAACCCCGGCAACAGCAAAAATATAGGTAGGTAGGTAGGTAGGTAGATAGATAGATAGATAGATAGATAGATAGATAGATAGATTTGTGTTGCAATGGAAAACCATGCACTCTACATCACTCTCTTCCTAATTCATTCCACTACTATGTAACAGGATAAATAGCAGAGAATAGCAAAGGAAAATAAATATTTGTTAATTGGCGATGTCTTTCTTGCTATAGTCATATAGTTTCTTTCGAAGTGCAATTGGCTTCTCTTTCTCACTTGGAAAAGTCCACTTTGACTCTATTTACATATTCCATTTCAATTACTTCTGAACTAAAGAAACAATAAAACCACTGTTTCAGTCTTAAAATTCTTCTTTGAACCATTATGGAATCGTAATAGTTACTTCTTTGGTAATTAAAGTAACACATAGTCACTTGGCCTCTGTATACTTCCATGCCATCATGACTGGTCATGATTTCACTTAAGAAAATGATCCCTTAATAGAAACAACATGTCACTTTATGGGACGTGGGAGGTGTTTTGGTATGGGTCATGAACATCCCTCTGCTCCACAATAGATTGAATACTAAGTGCAGGCCCTGGAAAGGCAGGGCCCTGCCACCTCAGTCCCATATGCGTAAGTACCATGCTGAGGGAAAGTCAGGTCAAACAACACCAATGCAATGGAAGGAAACCAGAGTTTAGATTCCTGCTACAGAATTGCAAAGCAGAGTACAGGAGAGGGGCCTGACTAGAATGAGGGTTGTTTGGGAGAGTGCACCTTCTAGTTTGTTCTTCTATACATGGATGGCCACAACATGAAGCCCACTGGGGTAATGTGTGCTCCATGAAAGCCTGGTGGAGTCACATTTCTACATCTACTCTTAAGTTTCCTGTATTTACTCTTGAGTTTCAAGCATTCTTAATCTTCTCATCATATCCCATAAATGTGAAAGCAGTGTGAAGCTTTAAAATGCTAGTTTCACATGATTACAATTAAACAATGTGGAGACTCCTAAGAAATGGGAAATGATGAGGAAGGGATACATGATGCGTGTAGGAATTCTTTGTGACTGATTATAAAATTCTTTTTTCTGGGATTTCTGCTTCAAGACTGATGGTAGAAGCAAAGGTTTTCCTGCTTTAAAAAAAAGGTGTAAAAGAATAAAATGTCCTAGACTTCTTAATCCAAAGATACCTTGTGTTATAACAATTAGACATTTTCATATTCATAAAATGGTAACATAAATTTTATTACCAAACCAGCATTTCATTTATTCCTAGCCTGATTTCCAGACTAATCTCAATATTCAAGAAAATATCTCAAAAGTAGCTGAAATTTAGGGCATTGAATAACGTTGCACAGAAGAAAAGCATATACAAGAACATAAAAAGCTATGGTTTCTTCACTGATGTAATTTCACAATGTTAGAGTTTTTCTTTTATTAAAAACTACCAGTTGCAAAGACATGACTGGAAAGTTCAGGCACATGGGTCCGCCTTCCTGCCTCAGGTCCTGGGCAACTACCAGACAATCTGCAGGGTTACGAGATAAAGTCACGAATACAGTGTGTTTGGCTAAACATTTTTAATAGATTATAATACCTCTGTTTGGCTCAAATAAATTATCCAGCCTTATTTGGTCCACTTTCCCATTTCATGGTTGGCTGATCATTGAATTCTCTCAGAAAGCAAAGCAATGAAGAAAAGGGGGAAAAAGAAGGAAGATGAAAAAAGGAGGAGGAAGGGGAAAAAAGAAGAAAGATGAAAAAAGGAGGAGGAAGGAAGGAAGGGGGCCTGAGGAGGAGGACAAAGGACAGAGGAGAAAAAGTCAGGAAGTCAGGTACTGGTGGCCTATGCCTACAATCCTAGCTACTCAGAAATGAGATCTGAGGATCACAGTTCAAAGCAAGCCTGGGCAGGAAAAGTCCACAAGACACTTAGCTCCAACCAACAGATAGTTCAGAGTAGAGCTGAGTGCCAGCCTTGAGCAAAAGCTCAGTGCCCAGGCCCTGAGTTCCAGCCCCAGGTCTGTCAAAACAAAAAGTCATTTTTATGTTCCAGACTTCCTTGAAGCCCATAGTTTGAAATGATATATGGAAGGGAAAACAATCACTCACCAAAGCTCAATAGCTTGTAGAGCTGCTGTGTCATTCTATTGCATGTCCTACCAGACACGTATAAAATGTGCTTTGCTTGGCCAAAGAGCTATCCACAACTCCCTGCTCAAACACCTGATGACAGTGGACATTCATTTCAATGGGAACAAGTTAGTCTTTCAATTTTCCTTCTGTTGTACTCATTACAATGTGGCCAGATTTACACTCTCTCTGTGAAATGCATTGGATTCCTCAGTCAATATTGGCTACAATATTAGTAATTTCTCAAGATCTTGCCTGTCATTTAAATGCAGACACAAAATTCACAGTCTCCTCATGGTGTCCATTTCAGTTTCAACATAGAACCATCATCATTTTAAAAAAGACCAACTTTCTTACAGCATAGTTTCTATAAATAATGCACAAATAAATACTCTGCATATGCAAATTTAACCAATTACAGATTGTACATCTTTAAGGGAAAAGGAGTGCATCTGTACTAAAACACATTCACACTGTTTTCTTGTCATAATGCCCTATAATATGGTATAAAATCTAGTTACACATTATTTCAATTATATTACTTACTGTAAGCAATCTAGAGAAGACAAAGTATATGAAGGATGTTTGTAGTTATATGCAAGTATTATACTGTTTTATATCAAAAGAACTTCATTAGCCACATGGGTTGTAGAGCCAACCCACTTCAGATACTAAGGAACATTGTAATTTGGGGGAAAGTTATGTTGCAGGTACTATTTGGCCAGCTAAACATTAACTGCTCAACAAAACTCTAGTGTTAACAATAAGTATATTAAAAAGTTAATGGCAGCATCAACTTGTTGACAAGACTCTATGTGCGTATGTGTGAAGAATAAAAGCTCAAAGGAGAAGGTGCCAGTGGCTCATGTCTGTAATCCTCATGAGAATGATTTCTGAGAATCAAGGTTCAAAGAAAGCATGCACCAGAAAGTCTATTATCTACAATGAATCACCAAAAAATCAGGAAACAGAGCTGTGGTTCAAGTGGTAGACCACTATCCTTGAGTGCAAAGGCTAAGGGATAGCACTCAGGACCTGAGTACAAGCCCTGGTGCTGGCACCAAAAAGTAAAAAAGCACAAAGAAAAATGAAAAAATGCACAGAAACATGTCAAAAACTGGGATGACTTAAAGGCTTAAAAAAATCTCAGACTTTAAGGCAGACGGATGGGGTGAGAGATGCTGATGTTTGTGATGTATGATATCACAGTGGGTTACATTGTGCATTTCCCCAACTTCCTAGTGCTAACAGATTAAGGAATAGGTTCCTCACGTTCAGTGAGGAACACTGAGCTCTTTGGGAAGAAAAGGGAGAAGGAAGAGGAGGAAAAGAGGTGAGAAAATCGGGAGAAGAGGCGAGAGGAACCGATAACAAAGAAGACTATCTAGACATATATTCTGACTCCCAGTTATACCATAATGTACAAGCTAGAGCTTGCTACAATTTACTCAATTAGAATAAATATGATCATTGTATTTTAAAACGTGTGAATATATTTTAAATACAAGAATTAAAGCTTCATGTCCGTAATGAAGAACAGAACGCCTATAAATTGAAATTATAATTTTTTTTTACATTCTAGGTGTCTAAGCCTATAAGTATGCCCTTATAACAAAAACTGCATGAATCTAGTGATCAATGTAAGGAACACATTATGAAGGGAAATGAATACATTTCAACTACCATTCATGAAGAGAATAAGGCCTTCAACTGAAGAGGCAGTGACATCTCTGGATGCAATGACGTCAGAAGTGTCATCGCAATTCCAAATTATCCTGTACTCATAGAAATTCCAAATTTTGAGGGGAAGAAGTTCCACAGAAAGTTGAATGACAGTATTAATTCCACTTATTCTAGCTGTTGGAATACTAGCCCAAAGTTCATGGCTGTGGCTCTATCTACTATACACAAGTGCAACATTGACTGCATTTCAGGTATCTTAGAGCTGATGGGTTGGAGAAACTATGTGCTTTATCTATTGATTTTGTCCATCACCAAAGAAGACAAGGGATAGCTCGCAATTCAATTGGGAAGAAACTGGTGGAGCAGTGAACTCCTATTTAGCTCAGTTCCTCCTATCTCCACGTAAGAATCACCATTGTTAACACAAATTGGGGAGGGATGGGGGCATTGTGAAATTCCATGGCACTTTAAACCACCCCACCAAACTTCACCCATATTGGCAAGCCAGGTTAGGTAGCAATGCTTCTAGGTGTAGCCAGTCATATCCTGGGTTTCAGGTTTCAGCCTGCAGCTCAGTCATCCATAAACAGTTTTCACATTCTCCACTTCCACCAAACCACCCCAGAAAGTCTCTAACGTGGTAAGGAGGGCACCCAAACAGTTTTTCATGATAGGTCTTGGATGGCTTCCATTTGGGTCATGTCACAGAGTTGATTTTACACCCTTACAAAGCAATCAGAAGCAGAGCAGACTGTGGCACATCGAATAAGCTACAGTGAATTGAAACTCCATGTAGTATTGGTATCCTTTTACATAATTACCAACGGAATTACTACAGTGAGAAAGGGAAAGGAAACCGGACATCGTGGCACACTTCTGTTTCCCAGATACTGGGGAACAGAGGTAGGGAGGAGCACAGTCTTGAGACCACCTGATCAAATGAAAAGCAGGGGAGGGAGGGGAGGAGGAGTTAAAGGGGAAGAATAGTGAAAAGGGCAGAGGAAAAGGGAGAAAGGTGGAAGAGATAGAGGAAGGGGAGGGCTGGCCAGCCCAAAAGACTATCCAAAGATAACTCAAAAGCCAAAAAAAAAAAAAAAGGAAGTGGAGGAGTGGCTTAAATGAAGCAAGGAAAAGGCCTCAAGTTCCAAGCCAAGCATCACAGAGCAAGAATTGGAAGAATTAGCTTCTTCATTTGTAAACAAGGCAGACAAAAGAGAAGAAACAAGAACACCCCTTCAAAAGGCAACTTGTCCTTGTCCACTCTCAGCAGAAAAGTCACTGAGCATGTCATGTCCAGCCTTTTGGATTCAGTAGGCTTGAGAAAGACTTACTGGGGATATTCGTGGGGGCACCCTCATCACTGTGCCCTGATCTGTGTCACAGGAAGTGGAGAATATCTGCCATTTTCATTTCCATAACATTCACCATCTCAAGTTGCTTATTCAAGTTTCTTAAGGTAAAAATGTTTCTGTTCTCTGTATCATTGAAAATGTATACAGCAAGACATGGAGTTTTATATGCTCAAGTCAACTGGATTAGCAAAGGAACACAAAGGCTCTGACACCAGGGGGAAGAGTGCTCGATCTCAAAGCAAGCATGAACATTTACGTCCATCACCATACTGGGGCGTCCTCAATCCATCACCAGGATCTGTACTGCTCCCACTTGGGAATGAGGGGTACTTGCGCTTGTTGGCATTTACTCCCACTTTGTAAATAGTCATTTCATAAGTATAGAGGATACCTTAAGAAGTATCTACTTTCTGTGTATGCTCATACTAGGGCTTGACCTCAGGGCCTGGGCATTGCCCCTTAACTTTTTCGCTCAAGGCTGGCTTTCTATCACTTGAGCCACAGCTCTACTTTGGCTTTTTGGTGGCTATTAAAGGTGAGAGACTCTTTGAAGTTCCTGCCTAAGCTGGCTTTGAATCCCAACCTTCAGATTGCAATCTCCTAAGAAGCTAGAATTATAACTGAGCCACCACCAGATGGCTTCTAGTCTCACTTTTACCTGTAGCTGTTAAACACTCCACACAAGAAGTTCTCAACTTTATTCTCACTATTCATAGAATAGAGTAGACTACCATCATATAGAACAGGCTGTCCATTCTATATTAAAAATCATGTTTAGAAAGTGGCTCAGGGAGTAGAGCTGAAGAGCTCAGGGACAGAGCCCAGGCCCAGAGTTCAAGCCCCATGACCAAGAAAAAAAATATCATGTTTCTTTCATTTGGAATATCAGCAGATCAGCTACCAGTGTACCTTTATCTACCTATCCATCAATTCTTAGAAATTCAAAAGGCAACCAACAAACTTTGTATCCATTCCTACAGATTTTCTCAGGAGCCATATTTTCTTCTATTATGAATTTCTGGAACATAAGTATAGTTTTCTTTCTCTACCACCAAACCATTTAAACAACTTCCCATATTGTAAAAATTTCATAGATTTAGGTTATATGCTCCAAAATGTACTCCTCTTGATTTTGCTTATCCCACATGGAAAGTCCTTTTCAAATTAACATTTGGTGTTATCTTCATGGAACTAGAAACTCCATGAGGATACAGGGCAAGTCTGCCTCATTTGCCCCCCCCCAAAAAAAATCCCAAAATCTGGTACTGTTTAGAATTTATGCTAGGTAGAGAATTGACTAAGATGCTAAGTCGTTATTTCCCAGCTCTTACTTACAATGATATGACCAGTTTGTAAAAAGCTATATGTGGAAATGATTTGCACAAGATTGTGTAACATGTTAATGAAAAAGCCAAGGTGGCTTTCTTCATTTCCTATTCTTCATGGATGACACCACAGAGGTTCTTATACCAGTTTGCATTTCCTTAGCCTCAGGTCCTCAGCTCCTCCCACTAGCCCCCAGATCCACCCATACCTAATGAGCCACTCCTACTCACTACCTGTCTACTTCCCCTTTACCCCCAGAGAGAGAAGCTGCCACCTGGATAAGGTGCAGACACCATGTAGCTCCCTCTCCCATGGGAACTATGGCCCCACTAATAAACCTCCTTTTGAACCTTCTTATCCTGTCTGTGATGATCTGTGCATGGTCCTCTGGGATGGCCGGGACATATCTTTTCAACACCTAATAGGCTGAGGAGGCCAATGGTACTGATGAATGAGTTCTTATCACTTGAATGGTGTATCCATTCCCATTGTTCTTCATTGGCTGGACAGAGAAACCTTTCTGTAAATATGCCTGCTTTATGCATACTTCATGGAAGATCCAAAGAACACAACCTGAAGTAGAATTCTGTAGCCATAGTGAAGAGCCAAGTTACTTTCTTAGAGACAGTCAGGTATGACAGGGATCAAGCCACAAATAGCAGCTGTTATTTCCTTGTCTCTGCCATTGCTTACGCAAATCTGCTAAACATAGCTTTGATGAATTATTTGGGGTTCTTAAAAGCAAATTTTCTTTTGGTATTCTAGAGCGTCTCTTGATCTTACAAAAAAGGTAAATATACCTTTCTACTGAGGACAAAGATGATATAATAATGACTGTCCAACTTTATGTTATAAATATCACTGTATAAATAAATCTGATTTGAATAGGTCTACGAGTCAGATGGAGAAGACACTCATTTTGGTAAACATCTCATATTGAAGCTGTAAAGACACTCTTTACTAAGTCCTTGCCCAATAAATCCAAGTCTTTCTACCCGGTATACTTTAGTCTAAATGGTCTGTTTCCCCTGTCATTTTGGTGAACACTTTGGAGACAAAACTAGGTATCATGAAAAACCCCAAATTCCACTGCTACAACACCAAGAGATACTGACATGCAAGATTATCTTTATAAATGACGTACAGATGTTTAACTAACCGCCATGTACATTAGCTTTAGGTTCTGAGCAACTTTTGCAACATTTCCCACTTGTTCCTCTGTGGAGCAGAGGAAGGAATGTAAGACAAAGACTAGTGAACTGTGGGTGCAGGTTTAGTGGTATGAGAATTTGCCTAGTCTTTCTGAGAAACTTACCAAAAAAAAAAAAAAACCAACACAAAAAAACAGAAGTAATATTTAAGATCTAAACATTAATATGCCAAACAATTTACCTAAATCATACAAAGGAGAAGGAATTTCTAGTCTTTTTATTTCCTGGTGAAAAAATGAAGTGCATTCATTTGATCACAGTCACACCATTATTTAGTATTATATCTAGGATTCCAGCTCTAAGATTGTAGTCTAGACATATCCAGCTCATTATGGATTCCTTATTAGGCTTCTAGCTCTGGAGTCCCACTGCCCAGGGGAAAAATCCTAAGATTGCTAGCACTTAAAACTCTCCTAGTTATAGAAAGTAAATCACAAAGAGCCTCTCCTACTGTGAGAAGCCATTCAATAAATCGTCCTCAAAGCCTTCCCACAGAGGCTACCTGGGAAAACCCCAGTAAGACCTGAGTTCTAGCAGAAGCCATCCGTGAGTACAAACAACACAAATTTGCTTCTTGCTACCGACCCTTGGCTCTGAGACTCAGCCTGGCATCAAGAGTGTCAACTTGAATGGATGGGCATGTGTCCACAGGAACTGAGTTGAGGTCACACTTGTCTCACTCTGTCCTGCAAACAAATGTCTGGGTGACAAGTCTTAGTCACACATGGCGAACAGAGGTTCCAGCCAAATCAGGTGGGAAGTGCCATATCTTCTTTCTAAGCCTTTTTGGCCAGCCAGCTCATTCCCTAAGATAATCCAGCATCAGCTGATTTTCTCCAGAATCTTTTACTTTTAACACAAAGCCTGCGTTTGGGTGATGTCTTGTTATTGGACAAGCAGAACTGAGTTTATTTCTGTAACTCACCAAAAACCCCATCTGGTTCTGTGTGTTTGAATGTGCCCCTTCAGAGTTCCCTCCCAAGGAGCCAGGTAAAAACTGATGTAATGCAGAGTTCTAGTGGTGGCAAGAAGGAAAGCAGGTGATAGAGCAACCAAAAAACAACAACCCAAGAGAATTGCTGTTTATTATTCATTTATCACATTAAGATGGAAAAGCAGGGCTGGGAATATGGCCTAGTGGCAAGAAGCTCTCTGTTCGATTCCCCAGCACCACATATATGGAAAACGGCCAGAAGTGGCGCTGTGGCTCAGGTGGCAGAGTGCTAGCATTGAGCGGGAAGAAGCCAGGGACAGTGCTCAGGCCCTGAGTCCAAGGCCCAGTACTGACCCAAAAAAAAGCAAGATGGAAAAACAAAGTCTGTAATAATCATCCCAGGGAATATACAGCAAACTCTTAAGGATAATAGCTTTCTCCCAGATGACAAGAGTTCAATCACTGGCCTACATGAAGCATCATAAAAACAATAGGATCTCCTCTGGAAATAGAACTCAGTGTGGTCACTTTTCTACAGTTTACCAAGTTTGTTATGAATCTTCCAAATTAAATTTAAGCTCCCCACATACACACAGCCCGTGTACTGGATATTTTTGTATATTCAAAAGATACTCTTTCCTGCCAGGTGTGATTTGTGAAGTCCTATACCTACCCTACCCACTGTCGGGGAAATTAACATCATCTCTATGGGGCAGGGGCAGCTGTGATTTCATTCCTGTCCTGGAAAAGTTCTACCCTTGAATATCTTACTTCTGAGGTTTTTCTCAACTACTCAGGATGAAACACACAATGTCAAACATCCACGCTTTGTCTTCTCATCAAAAGCCTTCACTGAAAAATAATATATCTCAAAGATGGTCAAATACAAATACTAAATACAAATACTAAAAGCTTTTATGCTGTATAACCTGAAAATTGAAAAGTCTAAACTGTGCCTGAACTAGTTATCATGAGACAAAAACCAACCTCAAACTATAAGAAAATACAGGCAGTAGTCCTTTTTATCCCCAGTCCCAGGGCTTGGACTCAGGGTCTTGGGTGCTATCCCTGAGCCTCTCTGTGCTCAAGGCTAGCGTTCTACCACTTGAGCCACAGTGCCTTTTCCAGCTTTTTCTTAGTTTGTTGGAGATAAGATTCTCATAGACTTTGCTGACTAGGCTGGCTTTGAACTGCAATTTTCAGATCTCCACCTACTGAGTAGCCAGGATTACAGGCGTGAGCCAGCAGTGAACAGCAGCCGCAAAGTTTTTCAAAGTCACCTGCAGCTTAATCATAACTGGGGCGTATTCTAAGGGCTGTGCTGTTGCCATCCCACTGCTGAGCAAACATCACACAGCTCACTCACACAAACTAAGCTGGCTATGACATCACTAGGTTACACAATCTTAGGGGTCCACTGTTATATTTGTGACCTGTCTTGGGTTGAAGTGTCATTATGAAGCACATGACTACATTGAAATGAGCTCTTCCATATGAGAGAAAAAGACTCATTTTCCATGCATAAGGATGAAAGAAACTAGAATGTTCATAAATACATTCACCATGTTTATCTAAAGAACTTCTTGAGATTCATGGGAGTTTTGATGCCTTATATAATATTGTATCCACTAAATGCCTTCCCCTGGCCATATTCCAAGAGCTTTTTTTTTTTTTTTTTTTTTTTTTGGCCAATCCTGGGCCTTGGACTCAGGGTCTGAGCACTCTCCCTGGCTTCTTCCCGCTCAAGGCTAGCACTCTGCCACTTGAGCCACAGCGCCGCTTCTGGCCGTTTTCTGTATATGTGGTGCTGGGGAATCGAACCTAGAGCCTCGTGTATCCGAGGCAGGCACTCTTGCCACTAGGCTATATCCCCAGCCCCTTCCAAGAGCTTTTAAATTGTTAGGTCTACAGACAACAACCAAGGCTCAGAAGTCTCTGAATGAAGATTTAATGATTCGGGGGTGGGGGGTGGGGGTGCTCATTCACTACCCTTTCGTCTCTATCCTTCTAATACACACTGTCACTATGGTTTCTTATAACTACACAGAAAAATGGACAACATGGAAGAATATTTCTGGCAAGGTACTGAGAACAAAATAAAGAACTAATTTCCTTTAGTCTTCATTTTTACCTACAGGTCAGATCACTTGCGAATATAATAACCACAAAAAACTCTGCACTAATATAACATTAGACACCAGGGCTTCACAGCTATTCAGACCGTGTTCACCACGAACACTGAAGTTATTTAATAAAATTGAAGATGACTTTTCAATCCGGGATACTAAGAAATTTGTATATCCCCTTGCCAATATTTTTCATGGTGATTAGCTCTTTTTTCCCCCCTCACAGACACTGGTATGCTGCTTAAAATAATATTTGTGGCTTTACTCACCAGCTGTCAAAGGGAGACATGTTGATTTTCTTAAAGCAAGTTGGGTTTGCATTCTTTCTCTGTTACTGTTACAGGTAGACCTGACAGGCATATGATCTTTTGTTTGCAAATGCTCTCCTCTAGATGGAACCTAGTTAAGTTTCATTTCTTACCTGCTGGACAGTTGCACTCAGAAGGTGTTTCTCTTGTGATTCTCAGTTTAGCCATGTGTTCGTAGGATTCCTGTAGGAAAAGAAGATATATTAAGAGCTAGCAGTAGTATCCCAGTTCTGTGAGTTCTTCAGCGACTCTTCCTCTGTGGCTGTTAATAATGTTTGATAGCCTGCACAAACAGCATTTATGTAAGTGCATGAATCTTAGCCAATGCTAACAGTACTCAAGACATAATTTTGTTTTTAATTTAAAAATCAATTTAACATTGACATAGATTGATAGATTTGGGTAATACCTTTCTTCATTATTCAACTATCACCACCCTCTCCCTGCACACCAAGGCAAAACTCCGGCACTAACAATGCAGCTCATGGCAATGTGTGTCCTATCAATAACAGCCAATGTTGTAGACATACTTTATCACATTCGGGCTGCAACTACTGCATCTCTCCACTGGCAGAAAAACTACCCTCTCCCTACTGGAGTCTGAGTCATCTTTAAAGGAATCCCTTTCAATTCTCCATTCATCAATATCTGAGCACAACCTCTGTTAACTCTCCCCCTCCAAAAAAACAAAGGAAAACTTTTTTTTCCAATTTTTAAAACATTTAATATGAAAAGAATTCCGAGTTAAATGAATTTTTAAATCTATGGGCTTATTTCACTTTTAAGAGTGCTTACCATTCTCTATTGATAAGGCCTAACCTTATCAAATGAAAAACAGATGTGTGCATTACAATGAATATTCTCCATAGGACTGAGAATGCTGACAGCCCAGACTCCACAAAACTAAACAGCCGGGCAAAGCCCCTACTGCCATTGCAACATGCAATCCTTAAGGAAGACAGAGGGAAGATCCTCCACACAGACTTGGAGAGAAACCAAGGAAGGGACTTGAATAAATAGATACCACAGAGGCTCACACATCCCAAATCAACTGTATAACCAGTAAGGGTGGATCCTGTAGACTGACTGAACCTGTGCAAAATTCTATCCACATGCAACTCCCCCTCGCGCAAGGCCCAGCCTCACACACCTGAGCGAGAAGTCGCTCTACTCAAGTACTATGGTCTTCAGCTGATCTGCCTTCTCCAGCAGCAAGGGAACGGAGGGTGCCATTTTAGCAGATTTTAGCAGGGTGAGGATCCTTGCCTGAAGGTCGTTGGTTTTCACCCCAAGTTACAGACACGAAATCATGGCCACCCCAGAGAGGAGGGTGGCCAGGGTGGTGCACGGGGGCATGGCACAGGTGCAATGCTGCCTGGAAGGGCTGGGTTCTTCAGATCCAGCCTTTCACCCTGCTCCCTTCCCCACAGGCTTCTTCACCAGCATGGTAGGGGGGGTCCTCTGGCCACCTTCTACCTCCTGCCAAGACAACTGGCCTGAGGAGTAGCGACAAGTCCTCCAAAGTTCAGTCCTGGCGGCTGCACAAGTAGTTGGCAGAGTAGGTGCCAGGCAGGCGCGGTGAGGGACCTGTATGGGGCTCAGCACGGGGACCCGCAGGCAAGGACCATCCTCATCCTGTGGCTCTCCTCCCAGCTGGGAGCAAAACAAACAAAATAATGCTCTCCTCTGCACTCCTCTGAGCTCCTCTGCTCTCCTCCTCTGCTTTCCACTGCTCTCCTCTGCTCTCCTTTTCGCCTCTCCTCCTCCTCTGCTCTCTGCCTCCTCTGCTCTCTACCTCCTCTGCTCTCCTCCTCCTCTGCTCTCATCTTCCTCCTCAATTTGATGATAAACTTGGCTTCAGGCGTGTTAGGGAGATAGAAGCGTAAAGGTAGAAGAGGGAAATGGGTTTCAAATGTACCCTAAGTGCATCAAGTATTGAAAATGAGTACTTCATTTGTGGCTCTGCAACAATCTAACATGTCCTCAGACCCTTTTCGTGCCAATAAGATAGAGGAGAGTTGTGTGACAGATCTCTGGTCTTGCAGGCTTTAGGTTGTAACAGAAAGGATTACTAGATGGTTCTGAATGTTTATTCAAGGTCCATCCACCCACTTCCTCACTTTCAGCCCTCCCATTATGTTCTTAAGCTTCAAGGAAATAAGTGTTTCTGTTCTCTCACCCGATCCACTCCATTCCCCCCATGTACGGTCCAGTGCCAGGTGCTAGCAAGATCAACAGGGAGCAAGGTGTGGGTACTGTTCATTGGGCGCTGCAGGCTTGCTGTGTTGGCTGGTCCCTCTGGAAGTAATGCTGGTGGCTCCCTTACCCTCTCCTCCTCGTGGGAGAGACCCCCATGACCTGTGTTTGCATTTGCCTCTGTGCTTATATAGCCTCTGTATTTACACCTGCCCATGCTAGGGCAAATAGGCTTCCCCTAGTTCTTAAGCAATGAGCCAGAGCTGTCCAGTCAACGGTGGTTTGGCAGCATTATGCTGCCTTTAGCCATTTGAGAACCCTATGAAATTGGTCATGGCCCCTTCCAGGATGTGCAGCCTACCAGAGTGCACAGGCGTGAGGCAGAAATAGCAGGGCCTCCTCTTGAGCACAGACCCCTCTCCTCCCGCCTTGTTCCTTTCCTGGGGCTGGCAAGCCTCATAGGCAGGGTGGCCCGACGAGCTAGGATGGCCAGCCAATGACAGGTAAGATCCTTCAGGGGGGATGACCTAAGACAGGCGCTTTCTCGAGTAGGACATCCACCAGCTTATTAAACAGAAAAGGACGAGATGTGGGGTGCACCGCCTGGCCCCGACTGTGCACGCCCTGGAGGTGTGTGACTGTTGCACCGCCTCCGGGGAGAGGGATCCTGGCTAACCCCGCCTGCCTTCAGGGTCCGGAACTGGAAGGCAGCTCTAGGCAGTAACCTGGGGTGGTCCTGCTGGTAGTGACATAGACTCAGGCCGCCCCTTAGGGAGGTCCCATGGCCTTCCACCCTTGACGGACAGCTCCAACCACCAATCGTAGCCCCTGACTAGGTATGTTACACTCCTCCTCTTCCTGCTGCCATTGCCCATACTTAAGATGGGGTTCGCGCCAATAAACAGAGAGCGGTCTTGAACTCTGCCCAAGTCGACTGACCATCTAACTGTGGCATAAAGTTTGGTTTGGGCTGCGTGCGGGCGACCTGCCGCTTGTTACCTATTCTGGGTTCACCCTCGGCGGGGAGGGGCGCGCCTCCTTGCCTCTCCTGCTGGTAAGGAGAGCGCCCGGGGTGCAGGGCCCCCTGCATCTGTCCATCCATCTGTCTGTCTATGTGTCTGTCTCCCTGTCCATCTGTCTGTCCATCTCTTGTGCGTCTGTCTGTCTCCCTGTCTGTCTCTATGTTGTCCTGTCTGTCCGTCTCTCTGTGTGTCTGCGCCTCTCTCCGTCTGTGTGTCTGCCCGTCCCCCCTTTTCCGTCTCCCAATCCACATGTCCGTCCCTCTGTCCGCCCCTCCATTCCTCCGACTGGACTGTGTCTCTCTGTCTGGGAGACGCACCCAGCACCACCCAAGGAGGATTCAGCACCCAGCACCACCACCCAAGGAGGACTCAGCACTCAATACCACCACCCAGGCCTCAGCACACAATACCACCACCCAGGAGGACTCAGCACCCAGCACCACCACCCAAGGAGGACTCTGGTCTGTCTGTCTGTCTGTCTGTCTGTGCATGGCACCCGCACCCCCGAGGCCCCAAGGCCTGTCCTCACCGGGGTGCCGCCTTGGCTTCCCCATCCCCGAGAAAGGAGAATGAGATGCCCAGGAGCCAGGAAACCCCCAGGAGAAGCGAGAAAGGGGAAGCGGCATCCACTCCCTGTCTGGAGCCCAGAAACGTCAGGGCCCAGACGCCCCAAGCTCCCCAGGACACCCACCCGGGGGTCCACACCTGACAGCCCAAACCCCCGGAACCGAGACGGGCACCCTGGCTGCCCCACACCCGACCCAATGTGCCAATGGCCTGCAGTGAGTGTGAAAGCCCCAGGGGCCACCAGGGAGGAGAGGGAGGGGGAAGGAGAGAAGGATAAGATCCAGCACCCATTACCCACCCACCCACCCAACACCCACCCACCCACCGAATTATCCACCCACCCACCCATCCATCCACCCACCAATCCACCCACCCACCCAACCATCCACCCACCCACCCATCCATCCACCCACCCACCCAATCATCCACCCACCCATCTACCCATCCATCATTCATCCACCCACCCATCCACCCATCCACCCACCCATAGATCCACCCACCCATCCACCCCCCCACCGATCAATCTACCCACTCTTCCACCCATCCACCCAATCATCCACCCCCCCACCCACCCATCCCCATTGCTCTCTCCACAGTGCTCTCCGGGTCCAGGCCTCCTGCCCTGATCCTCCCCTGGTCTGCAGCCTCCATCTTCCTCCCCCTCCTCCTCCTCCTCCTCCTCCTCCTCCTCGTCCTCATGGCTGAAGCTCATCTGGGTAACTCACCTCCTTTCTGGTTCCTCCATCAGCCCAAGGGAGGATTCGAACACAGTACCCTTGTATGGATGATCCTGACTTCTCACCTTTGTTCCTCGTGACCCCCCCAACCCAACCAGAGACTCCTACACCATCTTCTGGAAGCTTCCCCGCGCCCTCCTGACCCCTGAGACCCCCCAACCTTGGGCCCTGCGACCCCTGACCCTGCACCTGACCTGGGCCTGACCTTCGACTCCAGGAGCCACAGGCTAAGCTTGCACTGTGTGGCCACCACAGAGGCCCGGTGCATCGTTGTGAACCCGAACAAGGGGTCGGTCACACTGCTGGACAGTTGGGGCAATCGAGGCACGACGGAGACACCAGGCCCCACCCTGGGAGGCCAATGGTGGGGGCTGTGGGGTAAACTGAGGCAGGGGTGGGCTGGCCCACATTCCCTGGTGTTCCGGGGGCTAAGTTGAGGCATGGATGGACGAATGGATCTCCCAGGTGTTC
The DNA here is from genome assembly GCF_023159225.1 of Perognathus longimembris pacificus. Lineage (NCBI taxonomy): Eukaryota > Metazoa > Chordata > Mammalia > Rodentia > Heteromyidae > Perognathus > Perognathus longimembris. The sequence continues at coordinate 146,503 of NW_025960074.1, read as the reverse complement.
CGGTTTATGTCAAGGCACCGACACCCCCCGCTCTCCAAGGTCCCCGTCGGACAATGTAGCTGCGAATTCTGGGATCTCCTGTGGTACCAGGGAGTCGAGATCGAGGTTACACTCACTGTGGCCAGGAGGCCCCTGACCAAAGGCCTGGGGTTCACAAACCCGGGTGAGGCACTGAGGTTCCGGGTGGGGGGGGGGATCGAGGGTCAGGGGTCACAGGTCATATGTTGAAGGTTCAGGGGTCATTGGGTTGAAAGTTCAGGAATCATGGGGTTGAACTAGTCAGGGGTCATGGGTTGACAGGTCAGGGGACATGGGGTTGAAGGGTCAGAGGTCGTGGGGTTGAAGGGTCAGGGGTAAGTCTCCCCACAGGCCCTCCACCCTCCACCCCCCCCCCGCCATGTCGTTTCCCCAGGCCTTGTGTGTTATGTCTTCAAGGCCCAGGCCCTGAACTGCTAGTGGGCACTGGGGCCGCAGGCACCGCGGGGGACACAGTATTCCTTCAGGATCCGGACTCCAGGTGGGGCCACCCCTGCCGGTTTCAATGCCCCCTACGCACCATTGTCGGTTTCTAATGTTCCCCGCACATCCCGCCATTGTCAGTTTCTAACGCCTCTCTTTGGCATTGTCAGTTTGTAATGCCACCTCTGTTGGCCATTGTCGGTTTCTAATGTCCCCCCCTTCGGCCATTGTGAGTTTCTAATGAACCACCACTCCCTAGGACCGGCCTGTACCATGAGTGCTGGCCGACATGTGCCAGTCCGGCCTCCAGGTGGGCTGCATCCTCCCCGATCTTGCCGGCCTCTGGGCCAAGACCTATGCCCTGGTCACGGGCTCGAGCCCTGCTGTCCCCGTCCACTTCCTGGACGCCTGGCTGTATGCCCGTGAAATTGGTGAGGGTGGTTTCGAGTACCCCCTGGACCACCCAGGGCAGTTTCAAGTATCCCAGAGACCACCAAGGGCAGTTTAAAGTGTCCCCAAGAACACCGAGGGCGGATTTGTGTCCTCGAGACCACCGAGAGTGGTTTCAAGTATCCCCACGAGCACTTTGGTGCATGGAGGGCAGTTTCAGGTATCCCAAGACCACCTAGGGCGATTTCAAGGGTTCCCCATGACCCCCAAAAGCAGCTTCAAGTTTTCCCAGGACCATCCAGGGCGGTTTTAAGTGTCCCCGAGACCGCTGAGGGCGGTTTCAAGTGTCCACACGAGCACCTTGGTGGATGGAGGGCAGTTTCCACTGTCCCCATGAGCATCCAGGGCAGTTTTGAGTGTCCCCCAAGACCCACAAGGGCAGTTTCAAGTATCCCTGGCACCACCGAGGGCGGTTTCGAGCCCCCCCACCCCACCCGGTGTCCATTCATCTGTGGCAGTTTTCAGAACACTTTGACCCCCTGTGAAACGTGAGCATCGCCTGCGGCCCCCGGGGCTGGCAGGTATGGTGGGAGCCACACAGGACCTGGAGGCAGTGGAGCAAGCACGACTTCCGGTACCAGCTGGCCCTGTGCATGGGAGTACTCAGTGCAACACCCGGGAGTACTCGGTCCAGCACTGGCGGGGAGTATTTAGTCCAGCAACGGTCAGGAGGGGGTGGGGTTCCGGATTGGTGTGGGATGGGAGTACTCAGTCCAGCACCGGGGAGGGATGGGAGTACTCAGTTCAGCACCCGGGAGTACTCAGTCCAGCACCAGGGAGTACTGGTTGTAGCACCCTGGACTACTCAGTCCAGTATTGGTTGGGAGAGGTGGGTTTCAGGATTAGTGTGAAATGGGAGTACTCAGCCCAGCACTGGGGAGTACTCCACACAGCACGTGGGAGTACTAAGCACATCACCCAGAAGTTCACGGTCCAGCACCCTGCCCTGCAGTCAGTGCTGATTGAGGACTATGCTCTGTTCTTTTAGCATGGTGCCCAGCTGGTCTCCCAGGACTTCCCAGTGAGTGCTCCTGGAACTGCCCCGTGCCTCAGTTTACCCCTGCAACATGGCGAGTCTCCGCCCACATTGAGGTCGTGGGAGGCTCAGGCAACACCTACGCCCTGCCAGGCCTCGAACCCGGGCCTCACCGGGCCTGTGCATCCGGGCCAGGGAAGCCCGCACCCTGACATAGGGCTCCTGGAGCAACACGGTGGAGTTTGGGGAGCAGAGGGCGGTTTCAACTGTCCCCAGGGAGGTTTCAGGTGTCCCCAGCAGTAGAGATTCTGGGTGGGGGGTGGTTTCAAGTGTCCCCAGGACCATTTTGGGTCTGTGGGTGGATGGAGGGCGGTTTCAAGTGTTCCCGGGGGAAGGGGTCTGGGGCGATTCGTTTCAAGTGTCTCCAAGGTGGGGAGGGGTCTGTGGTGGGTGGTTTCAAGTATACCCAGGGAGGTTTCAAGTGTCCCAAGGGTGTTTTCTAGTATCCCAATGGGGAGGGGCTCTTGGGGGCTGGTTTCAAGTGTAACCAGGACCACCTTGGGCCTGTGGGTGGATGGAGGGCCGTTTCAAGTGTCCCCGGGTTGGAGTGGTTCTGTAGGGGGCGGTTTTAAGCGTCGCCAAGGCAACCCTGGGCCTGTGGGTGGATGGAGGGCGGTTTCAAGTGTCCCCAAGGGGAGGGGGTATGGGTGAGGGTCAGTTTCAAGTGTCCCATGATGGGGGCAGTTCTTTAGGGGGTGGTTTCAAGTGTCTCCAAGGCAACCCTCGGCGTGTGCATCGATGGAGGGCGGTATCCAGTGTCCCCACGAAAACCTTGGGCCTGTGAGTGGATGTAGGGCAGTTTTGAGTGTCCCCACGGCGGTTTCAAGTGTCCCCGGGGGAATGGGGATCTGGGTGGGGGGGTGGTTTCAAGTGTCCCCAAGACCATTCTGGGCCTGTGGGTGGATAGGTGGCGATTTCAAGTGTCCTCAGAGGCCTCACGTGGGGGGGAGCCTTTGCAGGTGGAGTCGTGTGGGGAGGGGTGGTGCAAGGAGCTGAGGGTCACGTGTGCCTCCCTCCCCACTTCATGTGACCCCTCCCCCTCCCATCCATTCCTCCCGCATGTGTGCACACCCACACGGTTGGAGGTTTCAAGGGTCCCCGCCTGGCCAGCCATGCTGCACCTGCTGCTTCGGCGGCACTGGGGTCGCTGGGCCTGGGCTGGGGCTGTCAGAGGTGAGCAGGAATCTGAACCCGGGGCCCCCAGGGTTGGGGGGGGAACGCAACGCATTGTGGGCCATGCGGGAGGCCGGGATTCGAGCCCACATCCACCCGTCCGTCTGTCTGCCCTGCAGGCTCCTGAGCGCCCGCGTTCCCTGTGTCAGCGACAAGTTGACTGGTGAAGATGGACAGACGGACGGACGGAGGGACAGAGGGACATGGGGGGCTGGGGGGTTGGGCGGTGACAGACAGACAGCGATGGGAATCGAGACACGGACAGACATGAAGACAGACGGACGGACAGACAGGGAGACAGGGAGATGGACGGACAGATGAACAGACAGACAGACAGACTAGGAGACAGATGGACAGACCTGGAGACAAACAGGAATGGACAAGAGACAAGCAGACAGATGGACAAACAGACATGGAGACAGACAGACAGGGAGACGGACAGACACACAGCAGACAGATGGACAGACAGACAGACAGGGACACAGATGAGCAGGACAGACAGACAGGTGGACAGGGAGACAGACAGACAGAACTGGAGACAGACAGATGACAAAAAGACACAGATGGACGGATGGACAGATGGACATCATGGAGACAGATAGACAAGAGAGGGAGACGGACAGACAGATGAGCACACAGTGAGACACACAGGGAGACAGACAGTCATGGACAGATGGACCTGGAGACAGACGGACAAACACACTGAGCAGATGGTCAGACAGACAGACGGAGAAACAGGGAGACAGACAGACGGACAGATGGATTCACAGATGGACAGATGAGCAGACGGGCAGACAGACCTGGAGACAGACGGACAGATGGACAAATGGATGGACGGACAGACACACAGGGAGACAGACGGACAGACAAAGAGATGGAAGGATGGACACACGGACAGCCGGACAGCCGTGCACCTCCCACTGTCCTCTGCTGGGAGGAGGAGGAGGAGGAGGAAGAGGAGGAAGAGGAGGAAGAGGAGGAGGAGGAGGAGGAGGAGGAGGAGGAGGAGGAGGAGGAGGAGGAGGAGGCGGCGGAGCCATGGCCCGTGGTGGAGCTGAGCCTGCAGCCTGGGCCCTGATCATGGCGCCGCCGGGGTCACCCCAGCCCCCCCCCGCATGCACACACGTACCCAGAGTTAGGGTACTGAGTCCTCCTGCGTGGGTGCTGGGTGCTCAGTCCTTCTCCCATGCCTCCACACAAGGTGCTGGGTGCTCAGTCATCCTGTGTGGGTGCTGGGTGCTCAGTCCTCCCCCGGCATCTCCACACAAGATGCTGGGTGCTCAGTCCCCCCTGGCGTCTCCACACAAGGTGCTGGGTGCTCAGTCTTCCTTTGTTAGTGCTGGGTGCTCAGTCATCCTGTGTGGGTGCTGGGTGCTCAGTCCTCCCCCGGCATCTCCACACAAGATGCTGGGTGCTCAGTCCCCCCTGGCGTCTCCACACAAGGTGCTGGGTGCTCAGTCTTCCTTTGTTAGTGCTGGGTGCTCAGTCCTCCCCCGGTGTCTGCATACGAGGTGCTGGGTGCTCAGTCCTCCCGTGCCTCCACACAAAGTGCTGGGTCCTCAGTCTTCTCATGTGGGTGCTGGGCAGTTAGTCCTGTGTCCCACACGAGGGCCTGGGTGCTCAGTCCTCCTCCCATGAATCCACAGGAGGCGCTGGGCGCTCAGTTCTCCTCCCATTCCTCCACACGAGGTGCTGGGTGCTCAGTCCTCCTGTGTGTGTGCTAGGCGCTCAGTCCTCCTCCCGTGCCTCCGTGAGGGGTGCAGGGTGCTTGGTCGCTCTCTGGGCCGCAGGGCATGGCTCACAGTCTGTCGCTTCGGCTGCCCACAGGGGAAGGGAGAGACGGACAGACGGGTGGACACAGAGACAGGGAGGGAGACACACAGACAGGAACAGGCACTAACACAGACAGACAGACAGATGGGGTGACACAGACTGAGACAAACAGACAGACAGACGTTTAGACCGGGTGTTGGACAGTCAGGCAGCTAGAGAGACACAGACAGATGGACAGGGAGATGGACAGACAGGGAGACAGACAGACAGACAGACAGGGAGACAGACGGATGGACGGACAGATGGAAAGACAGACAGGGAGACGGACAAATGGACAGACAGACATAGATGGACGGATGGACAGGGAGACTGACAGACGGACAGATGGACAGACAGATGGACGAAAAGACACAGACGGAAAGACAGAGACACAGACGGACGAACAGGGAGGACCGATGGACAAATAGGGAGACAGGGAGAGAGACAGATGTACAGACAGACGGACAGACAGACAGACAGACAGACAGACGGACAGAGAGGGAGACGGACACACAGACGGACACACAAGCAGTGTGACAGACACAGAGACAGACGGACGGCAGACAGACAGATGGACAGACAGACGGACAGATGGACGAACAGGGAGACAGATGGACAGACAGACATGCAGCGAGAGACAGACGGACAGACAGATGGGCAGACGGACAGACAGACAGACAAGGAGACAGACGGATGGACGGACAGACAGGGACCAATGAACGTAGACAGATGGACGGACGCACAGAGCGCCAGGCGCACAGGGTCCCAGGCCTGGGGACAGACAGACGGTCAGACGGATGGGCAGGGAAACCGAGGCAGACAGACAGATGGGTGGACACAGGGACAACTGAGAGAGAGACGGACAGATGGACACACGGACAGGCAAGGTGCCTAGGGGAGGGCGGGGAGGAGGGGGACTGGGGCTCGAATCACGGCCCGGCACCCAGCCACCCGGCACCCAGCTACTCAGCACCCAGCACACATTACCCAGCCACCCAGGTTCTCAGCCCTCAGCACCCAGGTACTGAGCACCCCAACCCCCAGTACCCAGCCAGCACTCACCTACTCAGCACCCAGTACTGAGCACCCAGGTGCTCAACCCACAGTACCCTCAGCACCCAGCGAACCAGTACCCAGCACCCAGCCACCCACTACCCAGCTACCCAGCAACCAGCCACCCACACAGCTACCCAGCTACCAAGTACCCAGCCACCCAGCACCTAACCCCCCAGCACCCAGTACCACAAGTAATTGAGACCATGAGTGACAGGTGGTTGAACTTCTCTTTGTGTTTAAAAAACAAAATGAGTTTTCACACAAAAGGAGAAGGGACGGACTCACGGGAGGGGCCCAGAGAAGGTGATATCTACCAACTTTTTCGAAGTGACTATGTAAGGAATTCAAAACATAGTCCTCTATTTTGAGAATTGTACTCAAGTCAAAAGTCCCTTCTGGTGGCCACCCATCTTGAAAGTGAGCCACTCAGAAGAGCAGAGAGTCACCCACTTTCCTTTCTTGATCTCTACACTATTATTGTGAGTAACTTCCTTCCAGTGGGCTAAAGTCAAGTCCACGGGAGTGGAAGGGACGTTGCCCATGCCTATCAGTCTCGTCAGTTGTGCAGTCCACAAAATAACAAGAGGTAAAACAATTCCAATAAAACAGAAGAAACAATACACACAGGCCTGATATTTAAAAGACTGACAAAATGGAGATCTCCTAAGCTGATCCGCTGGCTCCTGTGAAGAAGCAAAAGTAGCAGACCCAAGATCAAGGTGGGCAGGTTGAGCCTCCGTTAGGAGGCCCTCCTGGTCAGTTCCTGCCAAAAAGCGAACTGACTTGCACCATACAAGAAAGGCGAGGTTGGACGATCACGATGGGCACCCCACCACCTTGGGACCAAGAGAAGGAAGAAGAGGCAAGGGATTCTGGCACACAGGCCTGCCCCGCTCTCTGCTTGCAGCTCCATGCTTCTTGGTGTAGACCTGAGCGGTAATGAATGCCTTCCCAGGTTGGGGCACTACTGGGGGCCTAATCCTGTGGTCCTGTTGCATTCCCATTTCTCCCTTGATTTCTTTCCCCCAAAGTTTGTTGCTACCCAGGTCACCCAAGCTGCATGGTTGAGGGAACGGGATACTGGTGAGGACAGCAGCTAGAGGCACAAGTGCCAATGGACTGGCCAGTAAGCAGCGCTGGGCTCCTTACCCACGCCCACCACAAGAATATCACCCTTGACTTGAGCAAGTAGGACACAGTCCCCGGAAACCCTTTAGCACCTTCCAAGCCAATGTGTACTGAGTGCGCTCGCATGTGCATATGTGTACCCGTGCTTGCTTACATGCGTGTGTGTTTGTTCCTGATGTTGTACATGGGTGTGCTTACTAAGCCAAAGTCTGCGTATGTGTAAATAGGTATGTGGATGTAGATCCAGGAGGACCCGGCACAGTGTGTTATGAGTGAGCATGTGGAGGTGGCGGGAAGGGATAAAGAGAAAGAGAGAGAGAGAGTCATCTCGCCTATGAGGAATTCTTTGTTCATGTGCGGTTGTATGAGTGTGTCATGTATGAGGTTGGACATAGGGAGTTCCAATTGTGTGCATGTTTACTTGCTTATTTGAAGTTCCCAGACACCAATCATTTGGCAAAGTCTCCCCTATTGTGCTGTCCTCTGCACAAAGGTCTCCGGACTTGAGGCCCAGGATACCTAGCTGCCTCTGCTCTTGGAGATCTGCATGACAGTGACAATGACGCCTATGAATACTGTTGCTGGGTGCTAGTGTGCCTTGGTCGAGGCAGGGAAGGGTCAGATATCCCTTTCCCTAGTGTCTTAGCAGAGCTTCCTGCAGGAGCCTTAAACATATGGCTGTGAGCCATGGGCATCAAGATTGCCAGCTCCTGCCTCTAGCCAGTATAATCCTTGGCTGCTCAATAGCAGGAAGTAGCAGGCAGGGATCTGGGCCAGAGAGGCCAAGGCAAGCGGGAAGACAAGAGTTAAGCAGACACTAGCGCAGAAAGGAGATGCCCAGATTCGCTGACCTGCTAACCTTGTATCTCCCTTATTCTCTGAGCAAGAGAGATGAGGTTGATTGTGAGAGAGGTGGCGGATCCATACACCAGCCACTTCCAGGACTGGCAAGGGCAGAGGCGGTGGGGAGCTGTGTCACACGGGTTCAACCAGGATGTGGGAAGATGGAGCAGGAGGGGAAGTGGAAAGTGTATTTGCCTAGGACCCTAGCCCAAGCCATTCCCAGCAGAATGGCCAGGGGAGGGATGTGCGGCTCTACACATCCTGTGCATCCCCGAAGGCCTGTGAGAACTAGTGAGAACTTACAGCAAACCCCCAAGGGGCCCTGTGTCCTTTTTGCTATGGCAACTCCAGTTGGAACACTGGCTCAAGTCAGCAGGAGGCGCCTAGTACCTGGCCATGTCACAGAGCTCCAAACCATATGGGCACTGCCCAGAGGCTTCCCAGCACCCCAGGTGCAAATGCACTGTTAGTGAGGCACCAGGAGGCCCTGCTGGCCTGTGAGCACCAACTGCCTACCTCTAAGCAGCCTCACTACCCCTCCCTTAAGGCTGTTCCTGTTGGAATGCAAATGAAAGCACACATCAACAAAGTGGGCAAGGAATGGAGAAACAAAACATCCGACCACCCCCTGGAGGCTTTGCTGCACAGTGGGCCGCATATGTGCAGTCCTTCTGGCTCAGAAAAACACAGGGCTGCTGCCTAGCAAGCCCGGCAAGGTCTTCAGGTGGTCTTGGCCAAGGGGGCAGAGGCCGTTTCCAGACCAATCGGATGTCAGTCATAAAACCAGAAGGCAGGAAAGGAGTGCCGCTTCCCTCCTACCTTTGTCACAAACCTCCTGTGCACAGAAAAGGAGCAGAGGGGCTTGGGCACAGAGCAGGCAGACAACAGATTAGATAAATGGGGATTGGTGTTCACCAGAGGACTGAGAGATCCCAGGTGTGCAGAGGGTGAGAGCAGAGGGAGATTTGGAGAAGATAAGAAGGGCTAGGCGACCTCCGTGGAAGACGGCGGAGGAGCGGCTGAGCCCTGCAGAGCTCCCTCCGATATCGTAGTTTTCTCACCTCATAGAAACTGTTTCTCCAAGAAAGACAGCCAAAGTAAGTTCTAAAAGTACAGGGATTCTGAACAGGAAGGAAAAATTGACTTTGCTGGTCTGAAAACACAGTTTTGAGCTCCGGGCGGCGTCCAGCCGCGGCGCCAGCGCCGGCTCCGGCACAGTGCCAGGCACAGCCCCCCACACTCCGCGCAGCTAAAGCGAGAAATACTCCAGACGGCAGCCGAGCACGGAGGACCTGACATCGCAGAGACAGCGTGAGTACCCCGCAAAAAAAAAAAAATTATTCTCGCTCGTGCCCACAGTCCAGCTTCTGGAAGGCACCCCTGTCCCCACCGCCAGAGCAAAGCGCCATCTTTGCCACTGGCATAGGGTCAGACCAGACTGGAACTGAAGCGGGCCTGGGGAAAGCGAGGCCAAAAAAGCCATCTTTGAAAAGGGCAGGAGGGGCGGAATCAGTAAGAACCAGCTCCGCCCAGAAGAACGCCCCCTGCCCTGGCGGGAGGCGAGTCCGGGGATTATCCAGAGATGCCCCGCCCTGCCCGCCGGAACTTCTAAACTTAAAGAAAAAGCTGCGAGCAGCTACCAGGGGCACGGAAACAACAGAAGGAGGAACAAACAGTTCCGGGGACAGCTAAACGGTCCCCTCACAGAGGAAACTAATTCCCAGCCAAAACGGAGCTGCATTCCTTAGCTACCTATGCCAAAGAGGCCACCTCCCTCAGGCAAGCAACTCTTAGTGGAGCAAAACAGGCCAGAGGCGCCACGCTCTGCTGAGTTCACAGTCTAGTCAAGTCCAGGCATCAAAGGCAGCGGCCCCACAGCAGACAGAGGAGCCACAGTTCCTGTGACTGCCCACGTCCCCATCGACAGAGGACGCCCAAGGCCTGCCTGCAAGCTGTGCAAACCTCAGAGACCCACGATTGCACCAACAGGGGAGAAGGTCAGAACAGATCCACCCCTTGCCAACTGAAATCAAGTCAAACCAGCCAATCAGGAAAATAGACTGCAGTCCATTGCAGGGAAACCAGAGACTGGTTTCTTTTTCTTTTCAAACATTTTTTTTAACTTTTCTTTTAAATTTTCTTTTTAATTTTTTCACACCTGAAACATCATTGGCTGTTTTTTTTGTTTTTTTTTGGTTTGTTTGTTTTCCATTTTTACTGGTTTGTTTTATCAAGTTTTTTTTTGTGTGTTTGTTTATTTGCTTGGGTTGTCCCTTTTCTGTTATTTTCCTTCTTATTTACTTATGCTTCCTTGTTAAATAATTTTTCTCTGTTTTGTGTATCTGTCTTCCAGTATTTTTACTTCATTTCTCTCGTGTCCTCTTCCTTTAAAAATTACTTTCCTATAAATAACACCTACACCCTTTTCTGCTAACTCTCCAGTGTCTGTCATTTTATCAATGTGCTTTCTACTGATTCTACTCTTCTCCACATTTCCACGTCACTGAAACTAAACCAAAATCACCACCACCCCCCCCAATACACTTTACTCTATTCTCTTTACTACCTCCAACTTACCCTCCTGACTTACTGCCTGGACCTCCAGGCTCCATTGACTCCTGGTTATTGGATAGAGGATATCCCAGCTTAATACGAATGAATCAAAGGGGTTCATAGAGAAAGCCAGTCCTAAAAGAACTTAATATAAAAACAAGAATTGCGTATAAGGTTGTAACAGTAAATAAGTAACTACTGAATACAGGGCCCAGGATCAGATGTTATATTGAAATTGTATTCTTTAGGAACACCAAATCTAACTTTATAGACAGGTATACAAGTTATCTGTATATAATTGTGAAATTGTAAGATTTACACAACAGTGCTTGGTAAGGGCTGCTTTGGGTCTTAAACAGTGCTCACAGGTGCTGGTAGACTGGCATTCCCAATTCAAATGGGCAGAAGAAACACAAGAAAGATGGCAAATAATGAAGTCTTATCCCCCACCCAAAACAAGCAGGAAGCAGAGCAGTCAATCAAAAACATAGAAGAAAACCCCCAAAATGCTCTACAAAGTTTACTGATAAACATGATAAATGAAAAGTTTGAATCTCTTCAGTCAATTATGTTAGAGCGTGAGGAGGCAAAGCAAAAATTAATGGAGAATTTCATGGCATCCACAAATAGAAAGATAAGTGAGCTTCAAGAGTCAAATGAAAAGATAGCTACCCAACTTAAAGATTTGAGAGACAACACTCAAAACCAAAGTAATGAAGTTAATGAAGTAAAGAAGTCCATACAGGACCTAAGAAATGACATGGAAATCATCAGGAAAGACCAGTCAGAAGGAAAAGAGATTCGAAATCAAGTAGGTAGCCTACAGTCCCGACTAACTGAAGCAGAGGATCGAATCTCAGGAGCTGAAGATTCCTTAGATTCTATGGAGAAAGATCAAAAATCAATACAAATCCAGTCCAAGCAACAAAACAGATCGCTACAGGAGATTCAAGACACAATCAGGAAGCCCAATTTAAGGATAATAGGTATTGAGGAAAACTTGGAGAAAGAGGTTAATGGGATAGGCAACCTATTTAACAGAATATTAGCTGAGAACTTCCCAAACATCCAGAAGGAAAGGCCTATACAGATACAAGAAGCATTTAGAACCCCAAATCGACCAGACCAGAATAGGACTTCCCACCGACACATTGTGATCAAAACAGCTTCAGCAGAGTGCAAGGAAAAAATACTCAAAGTTGTAAGGGCAAAGAAAACAATCACATATAAAGGAAAAGCAATTAGAATTACCCCAGACTTCTCAGCAGAGACCATGAAAGCAAGGAGAGCCTGGAATGAAGTATACCAAACTCTAAGTAAAAATAACTACCAACCAAGAATTCTGTACCCCGCCAAACTCTCCTTCATAGCCGAAGGTCAAATAAAAGTCTTCCACAATAAGGAAAAATGGAGACAATATATCTCCACCAAACCAGCTCTACACAAAATCCTTAAAGATGTACTATACAGGGAAAATAATCAAGATCCCAACACAGACAGAGAAATGAACCCTAATTAGTAAACACTAGATCAACCCAGATGCCCCTCCATAGATGAATGGATCAGGAAAATGTGGTACATTTACACAATGGAATTTTATGCCTCTATCAGAAAGAATGACATTGTTCCATTTGTAAGGAAATGGAAGGACTTGGAAAAAGTTATACTAAGTGAAGTGAGCCAGACCCAAAGAAACATGGACTCTATGGCCTCCCTTATTGGGAATAATTAGTACAGGTTTAGGCAAGCCATAGCAGAGCATCACAAGGCCCAATAGCTATACCCTTAGAAACACATAAGATGATGCTAATTGAAATGAACTCCATGTTATGGAAACAAGTGATATATCACAGTTGTAACTATTTCAACGTCCTATTTGTATGTGTAGTTTCTATTATTGATAATGTTTTGTATCACCTTCCTATGTTTGTACCTACACTATCTCTGTAATCTTATCTGAGTATATTGGAAACCGTGTTTACTGGTATTGGAAGTAGGAAATTCAAAGGGAATACCAAATTCGAGAGACACAGGGTAAAAAAAGAGAAATAACTACAAAAGCAATACTTGCAAAACTGTTTGGTGTAAGTGAACTGAACACCTGGGGGGGGAGGGAAAGGGGGGAAGGGAGGGGGGCATGAGGGACAAGGCAACAAACAGTACAAGAAATGTATCCAATGCCCAACGTATGATACTGTAACCTCTCTGTACGTCAGTTTGATAATAAAAATTTGAGAAAAAAAAAAAGTAAAAAAAAAAAAAAAAGAAATGGGAAGACACAGCTTTAAACAAGACAGTGATAATGAAAGGAACAAACGATCACCACTCAATCCTAACTGTCAACATTAATGGACTTAATTCTCCAATCAAACGACATAGGCTCATAACTTGGATCAAAAATCAAGATCCATCTTTCTGCTGCCTCCAAGAGACACATCTATCCAGCAAAAGTAAACATCTTCTAAAAGTGAAAGGCTGGAAACAAATCTATCAAGCAAATGGCCCCCATAAGCAGGCTGGAGTTGCAATCCTAGTATCAGACAAAATTGACTTCAAATTAAAAAAGGTAAGAAGAGACAAAGTAGGCTACTACATACTAGTAAAAGGATCTCTCCAACAGGAAGAAATAACCATCCTAAATATCTACACGCCAAATGCAGGAGCACCCAACTTCATCAAACAAACACTACTGGCTCTAAAAACATTCATAGACCCAAACACAATGATAGTGGGGACTTTAACACTCCACTATCACCTCTGGACAGATCAAAACGCCAAAAACTGAACAAAGAAACCACAGAACTAAACAACTGCATAGACCAACTAGACTTAATCGACATCTACAGAATATTCCACCCAGCAAGGACAGAATACACATTCTTTTCGGCAGCACACGGAACATTCTCCAAAATAGATCACATCTTAGGGCACAAAGAAAATCTGTACAAATTCAGAAGTATCAAAATCATTCCCTGCCTTCCCTCAGACCACAATAGATTAAAATTAAAGCTCAACTCAAACAGCCACCACACAAAATGATACAATCCATGGAGACTAAAGAACACACTGCTGAACCATCAGTGGATCATTGAAGAAATTAAAACAGAAATTCAAATGTTTATGGACTTCAACCAAGTTGAGGGCACAAAGTACCAGCTCCTTTGGGACACAGCAAAGGCAGTACTCAGAGGAAAATTTATATCTCTGAGTACATACATCAACAAACTGGAGAATCAGCAACTCATTAATTTAAGGAAACACCTTAATTTTCTGGAGAGAGAACAGCAAGCCAAACCCCAAGTCAATAGATGGAAGCAAATAATTAAAATCAAATCAGAATTAAATCAATTAGAGACGAAAAAAACCATCGAAAGAATCAACAAAACAAAGAGCTGGTTCTTTGAAAAAATCAACAAGATAGACAGACCCCTGGCAAACCTGACCAAAGAACGAAGGCAGCACACTCAAACAAGATAAGAGATGAAACAGGTAGCATCACCACAGAAATAACCGAAATTCAGAAAATAATAAGGGACTATTTTGCAAACCTTTATGCCAACAAATTCGAGAACTTGGAAGAAATGGATGATTTCCTAGAAAAAATTGATACCCCCAAACTCAACTATGAAGACTTAAACCTTGTAAACAGACCCATATCCAGTATTGAAATAGAAACAATAATAAATGATCTCCCATCCAAGAAAAGCCCAGGTCCAGATGGATTCACTGCAGAATTCTACAAGGCCTTCAAAACAGAACTCACTCCAATATTTCTCAAATTCTTCAATGAAATTGAAAGAGAACGTTCACTGCCAGACTCATTTTATGAAGCCAGTATAACCCTCATCCCAAAACCAGGCAGAGACTCATCACGGAAAGAGGACTATAGACCAATCTCCCTGATGAACATAGATGCAAAAATTCTCAACAAAATTCTGGCCAACCGACTTCAACAGGTCATCAAAAAAATCATACACCACGATCAAACTGGATTCATCCCAGGGATGCAAAGCTGGTTTAATATACGCAAGTCAATTAATGTAATCCACCATATCAACCGGAGCAAGGTAAAGAACCACATGGTTTTATCGCTGGATGTGGAAAAAGCGTTCGATAAAATCCAGCACCCATTTATGCTAAAAGCCCTGGAAAAACTGGGATTCCAGGGAACATTCCTGAATATAATCAAGGCAGTTTATGACAAACCAACAGCAAGCATAACTCTTAATGGTGAAAAACTAAAGCCATTCCCTTTAAAATCAGGAACAAGGCAGGGATGTCCACTCTCTCCCCTGCTCTTCAACATAGTACTAGAATTCCTAGCCAGAGCGATTAGGCAAGAAGAGAATATAAAGGGGATCCAAATAGGAAAAGATGAAGTTAAACTTTGTCTCTTCGCAGATGACATGATCCTATACCTAAAGAATCCCATAGACTCTACCCCCAAGCTACTAGAGCTGATACAAAACTTTGGCAAAGTTGCAGGTTATAAAATAAACCTTCAAAAATCAACGGCCTTTCTCTATGCTAACAACCCGAAGACCGAGGCTGAAATCAGGAAAGCAACTCCTTTTGCAATAGCCCCCCAAAACATAAAATACCTAGGAATAACCTTAACCAAAGAAGTGAAAGACCTCTTTGAAGAGAAATTTAAAAGCTTGAAAAATGAAATTAAGTCAGAACTAAGAAAATGAAAAAACCTCCCATGCTCCTGGATTGGGAGGATTAATGTAATCAAAATGGCAATATTGCCAAAAGCTATCTACAAATTCAATGCAATACCCATTAATATCCCAACACCATTCTTTAATGAAATAAAGGAAGCAATCCAGAAATCCATATGGAACAATAAAAGACCTAGAATAGCAAAAACACTCCTAAGCAGAAAGAACAGTGCTGGAGGAATTACAATACCCAACTTCAAGCTGTATTATAAAGCTATAGTAATAAAAACAGATTGGTATTGGCACCGGAACAGGCCTGAAGACCAATGGAACAGAATTGAAGACCCAGAATTAAATCCACAGAACTATGCCTACTTAATCTTTGATAAAGGAGCTAAAACAATAGTATGGAAGAAAGATAGCCTCTTTAACAAGTGGTGCTGGCAAAACTGGCTCAACACATGCAACAAATTAAAACTAGATCCTTATATATCACCCTGCATCAAAATCAATTCCAAATGGATTAAAGACCTTGAAATCAAAACAGGCACCCTGAAGACACTAAAGGAAGGAGTAGGAGAAACACTTGGACTCCTTGGCACAGGACAGAACTTCCTTAACAAAGACCCTGAAAGGCTACAAATCAAAGAAAGGTTGGACAAATGGGACTGCATCAAACTCCAGAGCTTCTGCACGGCAAAGGACATAGCTCTCAAGATAAACAGAAAGCCCACAGACTGGGAGAAGATCTTTACCAGACATTCAACAGACAAAGGCCTCATCTCTAAAATATATGGAGAACTAAAAAAATTACCTTCTTCCAAAACAAAACTGCAAAGAACCAATAGCCCCCTCATCAAGTGGGCTAAAGACTTACAAAGAAATTTCTCTGATGAGGAAATGAGAATGGCCAATAGACATATGAAAAAATGCTCTACATCACTGGCCATAAAGGAAATGCAAACCAAAAAAAAAATTGAGATTCCATCTCACCCCAGCAAGAATGTCATATATCAAGAAAACTAATAATAACAATTGTTGGAGGGGATGTGCCCAAAAGGGAACCCTACTTCATTGTTGGTGGGAATGTAAACTGGTTCAGCCACTCTGGCAAGCAGTATGGAGATTCCTCAGAAGGCTCAATATAGAACTCCCCTATGACCCAGCAGCCCCACTGTTGGGTATCTATCCAAAAGCCCACAAACAAAATCACAGTAATGCCACCAGCACAACAATGTTCATCGCAGCACAATTTGTCATAGGGAGAAGCTGGAACCAACCTAGATGCCCCTCCATAGATGAATGGATCAGGAAAATGTGGTACATTTACACAATGGAATTTTATGCCTCTATCAGAAAGAATGACATTGTTCCATTTGTAAGGAAATGGAAGGACTTGCAAAAAGTTATACTAAGTGAAGTGAGCCAGACCCAAAGAAACATGGACTCTATGGCCTCCCTTATTGGGAATAATTAGTATAGGTTTAGGCAAGCCATAGCAGAGCATCACAAGGCCCAATAGCTATACCCTTAGAAACACATAAGATGATGCTAATTGAAATGAACTCCATGTTATGGAAACACATGATATATCACAGTTGTAACTACTTTCAATGTCCTATGTGTATGTGTAGTTTCTATTATTGATAATGTTTTGTATCACCTTCCTATGTTTGTACCTACACTATCTCTGTAATCTTATCTGAGTATATTGGAAACCGTGTTTACTGGTATTGGAAGTAGGAAATTCAAAGGGAATACCAAATTCGAGAGACACAGGGTAAAAAAAGAGAAATAACTACAAAAGCAATACTTGCAAAACTGTTTGGTGTAAGTGAACTGAACACCTGGCGGGGGGAGGGAAAGGGGGGGAGGGAGGGGGGCATGAGGGACAAGGCAGCAAACAGTACAAGAAATGTATCCAATGCCCAACGTATGATACTGTAACCTCTCTGTACGTCAGTTTGATAATAAAAATTTGAGAAAAAAAAAAAAGAAGGGCTAGGCCAGGGTGAGGCAGTTGTAATTTCCCCAGAAGAAGTGAAGAGGTGCGTGGGGAGGTGTGCAGCCTGTGAACCTCAAGAGGAGGAGGGGGAAATTGGAAAGCAGAGGCAGAGGCAAAAAGGCAGTGACGCAGAGGCATGTGTGAGTTGAAAGCAGTCCAGAGCAGCAAGGCAGGGACAGGAGGGCTAGGAGAGAGAACTCGGAGGGAGTTATCAGCAAAGGAGGTATGTGTGCAGGGGACAAGCCTCAGGAACTCAGCTGCAGATGGCAGGTGGTGGCTAGGAAGGCCAGGTTGGGCGCCCCACCACCCTGGGACCAAGTAGAAGGGAGAAGAGGCAAGGGATTCTGGGGCACAGGCCTGACCCATTCTCTGCGTGCAGCGCTGGGCTTTAGGGTGTAGACCTGAGGGGTAATGAATGCCATCCTTGGTTGGGGCACTACTGGGGCGTAATCATGTGGTCCTGTTACATTGACATTTCTGCCTTGATTGCTTTCCCGAAGAGTTTGTTGCTACCCAGGTCTCCGAAGCTGCATGGTTCAGGGAATGGGAGACTGGTGAGGACAGCAGGGGGAGGCCCAAGTGCCAATGGACTGTCCAGTAAGCAGCGCTGGGCTCCTTAGCCACGCCCACCACAAGAACAACACCCTGGACTTGAGCAAGTAGGACACAGTCCTCGAAAACCCCTTAGCACCTTCCAAGCCACTGTGTACTGGGTGCGCTCACGTGTGCGTGTGTGTGCCCCTGCTTGCCTACATGCGTGTGTTCCTGATGCTGTACAAGAGTGTGCTTCCTAAGCCTAAGTCTGCATATGTGTAAATAGGTATGTGGATGTAGATCCAGGAGGACCCGGCACAGTGTGTTACAGTGAGCATGTGGGGGTGGCGGGGAGGAAGAGAGAGAAAGAGTTAGAGAGAGAGTCACCTCGTCTTTGAGGAATTTTTTGTTCATGTGCGGTTGCATGAGTGTGTCAGGTATGAGGTTGGACAGAGGGAGTTCAAAGTGTTTACACGTTACTTGTTTTTTGAAGTTCCCGGAAACCAATCATATGGTTAAGGCTCCCCTCTTGTGCTGTCCTCTACACAAAGGTCTCGTACTTGATGCCAAGCTGCCTCTGCTCTTGGAGATCTGCATGACTGTGATGATGCTGCCTATGAATATCATTGCTGGGTGCTAGTGTGCCTTGGTCACGGCAGGAAAGGGTCAGATATCCCTTTCCCTGGTGTCTTAGCAGAGCTTCCTGAAGTAGCCTAAAACATATGGCTGTGAGCCACGGGCACCAGGATTGCCAGGTCCTGCCAATAGCCAGTATAATCCTTGGCTGCCCAATAGCAGGAAGTAGCAGGCAGTAATCTGGGCCAGAGAGGCCAAGGCAAGAGGGCAGACAAGAGGTAAGTGGAAACCTGCCCAGGGAGGAAATGCCCGGATCCGCTGACCTGTTTTTCTTGTATCTCCCTTGTGCTGTCAGGAAGACAGATGACATGGAGGGCGAGAGAGGTGGCAGATCCAGACACTGGCCGCTTCCAAGACTGGCAAGGGCTGTGGCGTTGGGCAAGCTGTCCCACACGGGTTCAGCCAGGATGTGGGAGGATGGAGCAGGAGGGGAGGTGGAAATTGTATTTACCTAGAAACCTGGCCCAAGCCAGCCCCAGCAGAATGGCCAGGGGAGGGTTTTGCGGCTCCAGAGGTCCTGTGAACATCAACTATGACACTGTAACACAAGGGCTGGAGGAAGACTGACAGGATGACTTGCGTTGTGCAGGTGTTTCTACCAGAAGAAAGAAGGCATTGTAGCAGGCAGGGTCAAGGCTAAGGCTACAGAATGAAAGTCATGTTTTCTGGCCCATGGGGAACTGAAGTATGCAAACGCTGGGCTGACAGCTACCATTTTATAACAGATGATCTGCTAATTGCATTTTATTAAATTCTAAAAAAAGTTGGATGAGTAAAAGCATAAATAATACTCGAAATGTGTACTAACCATGATAAGGGCATCCAAAGTCACAGGAAAACTTTTTTTAAGCACAAAAATGGATTCCACGACAGCATTTATTTCAAAATTTCTGTCTTCTCAGAATTAATGTTTTAAACAATGATTCGTATAACTATCAATATTCCAATGGTCTTCAAGTTAATGCATACAAACGTCAAATTTTGTAATGTTTACAAAGATATGAAATCCAAATTATAAGGTGATATAACTGTGGTAGATATGGAGAACTACAAATTCTAGCAATAAGCAAAATAAAGTAAAGGTAAACTCTGGAGACTAAGTTGTTTTTATTTACATAAGGAGTTTTTGACTAGTAAATACCCAATCAATGTAAGAAGAAAAGGTATTCTCATCAGTGATAGTTGAATACTATCCTATCTCAAAACATTCTGGCTTTCTCTGAAATGGTTTTGAGAGGAGTCACTGTTTGGATTTTCCTTCCAAGTGTATAATGATTTAGGTCTAATGATACAAATGACTTAAATTAACATAATACTGAGTGTATACTTGACTAACAAATCTTAAGATTTTAGATATATTTTAGGATTAAAGTGATTCCCAATTCAATGTTTCTGTCGGACTGAAACTACCGTGCTATCTCCTCATTTCTTCTGAGTAGACACTATTAAACTTCTCCATGAGTTTATATAATTTTTACAAACTTATTAAATCATCAGGGACTCTGTCTTATGGTGTAGGAAGGACAGAAACACAAAACCAAAATGAAGCCAAACCTTCAAGAAGTTGACACAAAAAGTACACAAAAGTCAGCCCTGGAAATAAGGGCAGAATAAGGGAAATAAGGGCTATCATTAGAAAGTAACCTAAAGGTTCAGGGGAAGAAGAAATTAGTTTTGGACAGGAAGACCAGTATCTGAACTGGCCTCCAAGAGGCCTGAAGTTAGAAGGCTGTTTGCGTGTTCCATACTAGCGGGAACAAATCACAGAGGGGAAAAAAGAGAAAAGAAAAGAGGGAAATCTGGGAATATGGAAAGGAGCTCCATTGTGAAAGGCTTTTGGTATCAGACCAGGAAGGACTAAAGGAAAAGCAGTCAATTCAGGTTTTTAAGAAGAAAAAAAATGCAATCAAAACCAGCCCAAAAGTAAGAGTTCTCCTCACTGTTCCTCAATAATCAGCTCTTGTCTGTTGAAAACAAAATGTAGTGTGCCTATGGTCCATACCTGTAATGAACCTACTCAGAATGCTGAGATATGCAGATCACAATTTGAAGCCAGCCTGGGCAGAAAAGCCCATGAGACTCACGTCTAATTAATCATCAGAAAGCAAAAGGGGAGCTGGGGCTCCAATGGCACAGCGCTGGACTTGAACAAAAATGATCAGCTATACTGCCAAGGCCATAGTTCAAACCTCAAGAGCACACACACACACACACACACACACACACACACACACTCACACACACACACACACACACACACCAGCTCAGAGATTACTAGACATAATAGCCTAAAAGTTGTCATTTGTGCCTAAATAAAGCTATATACAATGCTGATTGGGAATAACTACAAGGCCTTTAGAAGTAACAAATGACATTTGTAAGGAAATGGAAGGACTTGGAAAAAATTATACTAAATGAAGTGAGACAGACCCAAAGAAACATGAACACTATGGTCTCCCTTATTGGGAATAATTAGTACAGGTTTAGGCAAGTTATAGCAGAGCATCACAAGGCCCAATTGCTATACCCTTATGAACACATAAGATGATGCTAAGTGAAATGAACTCCATGTTATGGATACAATTGTTATATCACAGTTGTAACTACTTTCAATGTCCCATGTGTATCTGTAGCTTCTACTATTGATGATGTTCTTGTATCACCTTCCTGTGGTTGTACCTACACTATCTCTGTAATTTATCTGAGTATATTGGAAACCGTGTATACTGTTATTGGAACTAGGAAATTGAAAGGGAATACCAAAATTGCGAGACACAGGGTAAAAAAAGACAAACAAATACAAAAGCAATACGTGCAAAAATGTTTGGTGTAAGTGAACTGAACAACTCAGGGGGGGAAAGGGTAAGGGGGAGAGTGGAGTGGGGTTTGAGGAACAAGGTAACAAACAGTACAACAAATGTATCCAATGCCTAATGTATGAAACTGTAACCTCTGTACATCAGTTTAATAATAAAAATTTGAAACAAAAGACAAAAAGAAAGGAATTACGTCACAAGGATAGTAAAAAAATATAAGTAACAAATTGAAGACTTATAGAAAAGCATGAACTGGATGACAGCAAGACAGAAAATAAAACAGTAGGCGGCTATCAGGAGGAATAGAATGAGCCAATAGATTCAGTCTTGGAGGTACGATGTAGAAGGTGACACTAACACATTTTATTTGGGATGACCACACTGTAACTACAACTCAAAACCCCAGAGGTGAAAGTCAACACAGAAGTTTCTTCCAAACAGAGGACAACGTCAATATCAAGACATTAAAAAAAGAGAGAGAAAGAGAGAGAGAGAGATCCAGTAAAATTCATGGGGGCTGTTCTTGCCAGCCCAAGGAAGAAAGGATTCTGAGGGGAAGAGACCAGCGAAAAAGAAGACAATCAAGAAAAATGTCATAAAAGAGAATGTAATTTTGAGCAAGGAAGAACACTCAGAGAGACAAATGCTAGAGAGAGGGGAAACACCTGAGAAAGCACTTATGGTCTTCCTGTCAAAATCATCTTCCCCTTTCACACATCCTACAGAATTGTTAAAACGATGACTGGTCTAGTCCTTGGCTAAGGTAGTTTGAAGTTTTTTAACCTATACCAACCTTGGTCTATTGCTGACATGGGTAATGAATATCTGGGTCCTATGTGAAGGTTAAAATCTCATTGCTACCCAGGCTGTAAGCATGTAATCTATAATGGCACTGGACTCGGCTCTCCACTCCACTTCCCTCCATGGATACAGCACTTCAGAACTATTTGACACAAATTACCTATCTTCAGAACTGGCTTGAAACTAAGCTTCCATCCATCTCTTCCCGTTTAATACAATCAAGCCAAGCCACTGCACGAATTGCCTCCCAGCAGCCCCTCCTCTCCTCTCATTCCCTGCACGGGATCATCTGTTGGTCAGACATCAATCCTACTCTCTGGTGAACAGCTGACTCTGTTAGGGGTCGGTAGAAGGACCACCCAGCAGCTGCACCATGTTTTAGAGACAAAGCATGGTGGCCAATGTTTATGAGAATTGGAATACGGGGAAGCAAAGCAGTTAAAGCCCTTGGTAAGTGAAGAAACATTGTGCAAGTTAGCTCTTGGGAAAATGTTCTCCAGTGACTTCTCTGACATCATTCACAAGGCAGACAAGCAGGCAGTAACAGTCAACTTGCAGATTATGCACTTAATCCTCATGCATTTTTTTTTATTTTTTTATTTTTTTTTTGGCCAGTCCTGGGCCTTGGACTCAGGGCCTGAGCACTGTCCCTGGCTTCTTCCCGCTCAAGGCTAGCACTCTGCCACTTGAGCCACAGCACCGCTTCTGGCCGTTTTCTGCATATGTGGTGCTGGGGAATCGAACCTAGGGCCTTGTGTATCCGAGGCAGGCACTCATGCCACTAGGCTATAGCCCCAGCCCCCCTCATGCATTTATTGACACTCTACATGGTGCGAGACATTGTGTAAAGACTAGATCATTTACCCACTTTAATTCATAGGCATGACTGAAACCCTCAAAGACTCTCTTGTTCAAATCTAGTTTGGCTTTAAGATCAGAGATCAAATGCCAGCACCTCCAGACAGATATCCATGAACCTTTCTCAGGCAACAGTAACAACTCTTTTCTCCCAAGTCTCATAGAATGCTGTTCATGGACTTCTTTTATGAAACACAATGATCCTCATACATTGTAATTCATTACATGTGCTCTCTCCTAATAAACTTTCTCTCTATATATGCACATATACATATGTGTCTATATATATGTGTGTAAACATATGTGTATATATATGCATATATACATACGTATATATGCATATATATAACTGAAATCCAAGATTCATGTCGTGATAATACCCCATTATCTTCCCACATCCCAAAGCATAATGCATCTCCTTTGATAATGAGTGCGTTCATGAGCTAGACTTTGTCCACCAAAGGCTCGATACATATTAGAAGTTTGATTATATAAAGGCAATAATCTTATTCTCTGCAATTAAAAGTCAATCTTAACATCTAAAAATAGGGAAAATAAAACTGTAAATAAGTGCAACATAGCAAATTATCCTAATTCCAATGTTAACACTTTATGTGGTACAATTTGATCAAGATGAGATTCAACTTCACCTTTCATCTTTCTATCTAATAGAGTTTTCTAAAAAGAAACAAATACATTAAATTACAAAATTTATAACTTAAGTGTTTCAAGTGAACTGTTTTGAAATACTTTAGTATATGAATTATTCTTAAATCTTACGGGTTCATTAAAATGGCTCCAATGAGTATCCGATTCTCATCTATCAACAAAGTTATTTGTGAGCAAGGAAACTGGGTTACTGTGTGTTTTTGATAGTTTGGAATAGCTAAAATTCACATACCTTTCTAATTTACCATCATTTGGTTCAAATGGTCTAATTTACCAAAAGAAAATCTTGATTCTTTTTGAGAAAATACTGAGGCTACATGGGCTAAATAAATACGAAAAAGGACCCTAAGCCTTTTTTATTTCAGGAGATGAGTATCTAGTAAGAAGAGTAATGGGTTAGTGTTTAGAATTCTAGGTCCATGCTTAGATGAATGAGCTCTTCGTTGCCAGTAAGTAGTTGGCTTTGTCATTTTTTTTTTTTTGGTGCCAGTTTTGGGACTTGAACCCAGGATTCTTGGTGCTGCCCCTGAGCTTTTATGCTCAAGGCTACTATTCTACCATTTGAGCCAGAGCTCAGCTTCTGGCTTCTTAGTGGTTAATTGCAGATAAGGGTCTCACAGACTTTCCTGTCCGCACTGACTTTGATCCACAATACTCAGATCTTAGCCTCCAGAGCAGCTAAGAATATGGGCACCTAGGTGTCTAGTACCCGGTTACTGGTTCTCTTGCCTTTAAACTAGATATGAGAACTTTAAAAGCTTGAAAAATGAAATTAAGTTTGAAGTAAGGAAATGGAAAAACCTCCCATGCTCCTGGATTGGGAGGATTAATATAATCAAAATGGCAATATTGCCAAAGGCTATCTACAAATTCAATGCAATACCCATTAATATCCCACCAACATTTTTTAATGAAATAGAGGAAGCAATCCAGAAATTCAAATGGAACAATAAAAGACCTAGAATAGCAAAAACAATCCTAGGCAGAAAGAACAGTGCTGGAGGAATAACAATACCCAACTTCAAGCTGTATTATAAAGCTATAGTAATAAAAACAGCTTGGTATGGGCACCAGAACAGGCCTGAAGACCAATGGAACAGAATTGAAGACCCAGAAATGAACCCACAGAACTATGCCTACTTAATCTTTGATAAAGGAGCTAAAACAATAGTATGGAAGAAAGATATCCTCTTTAACAAGTGGTGCTGGCAAAACTGGCTCAACACATGCAACAAACTGAAACTAGATCCTTATATGTCACCCGGCACCCAAATCAATTCCAAATGGATTAAAGACTTCGAAATCATAACAGACACCCTGAAAACACTAAAGGAAGGAGTAGGAGAAATACTTGGGCTCCTTGGCATGGACGGAACTTCCTTAACAAAGACACAGAAACGCTACAAATCAAAGAAAGGTTGGACAAATGGGACTGCATCAAACTGCAGAGCTTCTGCACGGCAAGTGACATAGCTCGCAAGATAAACAGAAAGCCCACAGACTGGGAGAAGATCTTTACTGGACATTCAACAGACAAAGGCCTCATATCTAAAATATATGCAGAACTAAAAAATTACCTTCTTTCAAAACAAAACCGCAAAGAACCAATAGCCCCCTCATCAAGTGGGCTAAAGACTTACAAAGAGACTTCTCTGATGAGGAAATGAGAATGGCCAAGAGACATATGAAAAAATGCCCTATATCACTGGCCATGAAAGAAATGCATATCAAAACAACACTGAGATTCCATCTCACCCAGTAAGAATGTCCTATATAAAGAAAACTAACAATAACAATTGCTGGAGGGGATGTGGCCAAAAGGGAACCCTAATCCATTGTTGGCGGGAATGTAAACTGGTTCAGCCACTCTGGCAAGCAGTATGGAGATTCCTCAGAAGGCTAAATATAGAACTCCCCTATGACCCAGCAGCCCCACTTTTGGGTATCTATCCAAAAGACCACAAACAAAATCACACCAATGCCACCAGCACAATAATGTTCATCGCAGCACGATTTGTCATAGCACGAATCTGGAACCAAGCCAGATGCCCCTCAGTAGACGAATGAATCAGGAAAATATGGTACATATATACAATGGAATTTTATATTTCTATCTGAAAGAATGACATTGTCCCATTTGTAAGGAAATGGAAGGTCTTGGAAAAAATTATACTAAGTGAAGTGAGCCAGACCCAAAGAAACATGGACTCTATGGTCTCCCTTATTGGGAATAATTAGTACAGGTTTAGTCCTGTCATAGCAGAGCATCACAAGGCTCAATAGCTATACCCTTATGAACACATAGATGATGCTAAGTGAAATGAACTCCATGTTATGGAAACAATTGTTATATCACAGTTGTAACTACTTTCAATATCCCATATGTATCTGTAGATTCTATTATTGATGATGTTCTTGTATCACCTTCCTGTGGTTGTACCTACACTATCTCTGTAATCTTATCTTAGTATATTGGAAACCGTGTATACTGGTATTGGAACTAGGAAATTGAAAGGGAATACCAAAATTGAAAGACAGGGTAAAAAAAGACAAACAAATACAAAAGTAATACTTGCCAAAATGTTTGGTGTAAGTGAACTGAACACCTCAGGGGGCGAAAGGGAAAGGGGGAGGAGAGAGGGGGGAATGAGGGACGAGGTAACAAACAGTACAACAAATGTATCCAATGCCTAATGTATGAAACTGTAACCTCTCTGTACATCAGTTTGATAATAAAAATTGAAAAAAATAAATAAAATTAGATATCTCTCAAAAGGTTTTTAATGAGATGCCATCAGTATGACACCGTCAGAATAAGGTTGAATTAAGTATCTCAGTACCTGTGGCCAACTTAAATTGACACATAAACCAATTAACTACCACAAATCTGCTCATATTTATCAATATACATCATCTTCCATTATACCCAATCTCTCAATACTGACAGTAACAAGCATCCTTGTATCATAATTCATACATATATAACCAGATAAAGTAGCCTTTCTCCAGAAGGAACACACCAGTACATGGGCAATGTTTATACTTCACAAGATCCAATCATTTAAGTCCAATAATAGGATGTACCAGGCAAGGCACTGGTGGCTCCCACTTGTAATCCTAACTATTCAGGAGGCTGAGATCTGAAGATCAAAGTTTAAAGTCAGCCCAGGAAGAAAAATCCATTGAGATGCTCATCTCCAATTAATCACTGGAAATCCACAAGTGGAGCTCAAAGTGGTAGAGTGCTAGTCTTAAGGAGAAAAGCTCAGGGGCAGGCTCTCAGGCTGAGTTCAAGCCCCATGACCAACCGAATTAAAAAAAAAAAAAGCAAGTGATGTCAAATTAACCACACTTAACACTACGATACCTCTTAGGTTACATAACAAGCAACTTAAGGAGAACACTGGCTTAGTATATTTACATATGTGCACAGAAAACTCCTAAATGCACAAATACAATCATAAGTAAATAAAGAAGACATAGTCCTGGCAATTATTTCTACAGTTGCCCATGTGGTCACCTGTGGTTACTTATAATTACTTTCTCTCTCTACTTATTCTGTTTTCCCTTTGTCTCACCAAGCTACTTATGGTTTTATACTGGGCCAGGTAATACAAACCTTCATTCTTAAAGGGTCTGTACAACTGATAGTCCATTAGATATGGTAACTGTAATAGTTTTCCATCGGGGTGGGAATGTGACTTAGTGGTAGAGTGCTTGCCTAGCATGCATGAAACCCTGGGTTCGATTCCTCAGCACCACATATATAGAAAAAGCCAGAAGTGTCTCTGTGGCTCAAGTGGCAGAGTGCTAGCCTTGAGCAAAAAGAAGCCAGGGACAGTGCTCAGGCCCTGAGTCCAAGCCCTAGGACTGGCAAAAAAAAAAAAAAAATAGTTTTCCATCGACCCTAATCACAGAACACGTTAATACCAAAAGGCACCTTCGGGGATCTTCTAGGACCCAGACACTAGGAAGTAGCTATCCGATACCCCCTGATTGCAAACAGAACCATCACCCCAGCCAGCACAGTAGTTTCCTTCTTTGCTTGTCCATTCAGAGGCATGAGAAAGCCACAGCGTCCAGGGAGCAGAATTCACTTCCAGTTCAATGGAACCATTGTGTCTCCCGATTGAAACATTCCTTCCTTTAGGACAAAGGCCTCTAGGTCAGCACAAAGTAAGATCATAAGAACAGGAAACAAAAATTTTGTTAATGGGTCACTAAGAGTAATCGTGGGTGGTGTCACTACCATGTTCACCATATGATTCTTCAATCCATTGATTCTAATTTCAGAGAAAAATCCCACCTATTCAATTCACAGTATCACAGTCTCCTGGGGAAGCTTGGTAGGCTTGATGGGAGTTATGGCATCATGACAAAATCTTCCACCACACTGTCCTGCCAGCAGCTGCAGGATGTCATAGCAAACCAGTGAATTCTACCACCATGAGCATTATGTCTATCCTTTGCTGGAAGGTGAGTCCCTTGACCAGAAGCAATGCTATTTGAATACCATGATGGCAGATCAAACATTCTATACGTCCATGGATGGTAATTTATCACAATCATTGCATGCAAGGAAGGTGTATATATAGGAAATGAGAATTCCAGTAAGAACAAATACTGCTCTATGACAAAAGTGATCCGAAGAAATATATCCACCATCATTAGCTTCAATCACTCTGGAAAACAGTACCCTATCAGCCACCACTACTCATCTCTTTGGTCAGCTGACTGGGCAATCAGCAATGGCCATAGCTGGGTCAGCATGGCGAGTCAGTCATGCTTTCGAAGCCATGCATAGTCCCCACCCAGTGGTTCATGGCCATTTTGCACATGGCTCCATTGTGTAAGAACAGGAGTGGCATGGGAAAAAGGATGATTTCTAGCCACAAAAAGGAGCAATCTTTTCACTTAATTACAAACATCATCCTCCACTCAGGTTATCTTTTGGTATTGTGCCCACTCAGCAAGTTCTACCACCTACCTCATCCCCAATTTCCTTGTGACCAATTTTCCAGTCATGCCTCTTCTAAGTCCCTAACCAGCTAGCCAAACAATTCACACAAGAGCTCATACATCCATAAAGTCACTCAACTGGCCCCTTCTCCCTGTAAGCTAACCAACAGAGACACTGCTCAATGTTCTGCCCACCTAGAGAATTTCCCTTTACCAGCGTCCTTTCAAGGTCATTCTAGTACAGAGTCAAAGTGCTACAACTATCTACTCTTACATGGTGCCTGAATATCACACAGAAGGTTCTGTAAAGCAGGCCCCAGTTTCTTCTTCTGTCAGCTGATCACAGGAAACTTACACTAAAGCCACAGGTATGGAATGAGAAGAATAAGAGTGCGACAGGACTTCAGACCAAAGGCATTTGGGCTATTTCTTATAACTTACTTGTTCCACTCTTTACTACTGGGAAGCATGTATATTCTCATCTGAATATTTGAGAGGTATTGAATTTTTGAAATCTATTTTGAGATTCTATCGTTTTAGATTTTCAGAGGAATAGGAGTAGAAAGAATCATCAAGAATAAAGATTAACAGAGTTGTAATCTCACATCCTATTATTATTTTTCCAGTTTCACCAAAACCTCATTTTTTCAGACTAGTGTTCAATTGAAATCCTTTTAATGCTCATGAGCCTTTTGTGGCAACATGGCAAAACGTCTAAGAATTACAAAGACATAAGTTTGATATTTGCCAATACCATTGCTGAAGTCTTGGCAATTAAATCTCTAGGCCTCCTGTAAATTTGGGTCTTACGCATAAACTCTTAATCTACCTTCTGAGAGTACAGGGTAGATGTTGAGTGTTCTCACCACAAAAATGATAATAATCTGCGATATACATGTTAGCTAGATTTAACCACTCTATGTGTAAAATATGTTGTACTTGATAAGTATGTATCATTTTACCTGTAGATTTTTATAAATATGTTGATTAAAAATGGAGGGAATACTACCTATGAGATACTGAATGGGCTCTAAGAAAATGAGTTCAATCAGGGAAAAGCCTTTTACAGGTAATGTTTATATTTGAACAAGAGCTTAGGATTTTTGTTTTTTTTTTCTTTAGAAATTTTATTTAAATATACGGAAAATAGTTATGGATGGCAAAAGGTGCTATTTATCCTGTATTTTTTATTTTTGTAATTTTGTATTCTTTTATTATTTAAAAGGTGATGTACAGAGAGATTACAAGAACATGTCAGGTAATGAGTACATTTCTTTTTAGACAATGTCACCCCTTCCGCAAGCTCTCTCCCTGTGTTTTCTTCCATTCCCCCCACACAAGTTATATAGTTAATTTTCAACATAGTGTCTAGTGAGTATGTCTCTGTTTCCTTCATGGTTTTGAGCATCACAGTTATTGATAGCATGTCTGAACCTGCTTCCTGGCTCTCCCATTGCACTCCTTGATCCCAATCATTCTACAAAACCACAGTAATCAAGGGGATCTTTCTAAAACATGGCACATCACTTTTCTAGCTAAAACTTTCCAATGTGTTCTTAGAATATTTGAAATGAAGTCTAAACTTTCTACTATGGTTAATAAAACTACACACAACTTCTTTTATGACTCTGTATCAGTTTTCTTTTAGGCTAGATAAAGTGTGAAGTACCCTGCACACACACACATACACACACACACACACACACACACACACACACACACACACACACACACACACAACTCCTTTAGTTCTTACAAGAAAGTTTGAGAAGGTTGGCTGAAAGAGAGAAAAAAGCTGAGGAATTAAGATTAACAAACCTTCCCTAGAGCACCTAATTAGTAAGGCTTGCAACTGCTTCACACCCAGTTTTCAACAATATCTAGCACTTACTACATATCTTCTGCTAGACACTGAATGAATGTCTTTATATAAAGGTAACCACTTAATAGGACATATGCCACATGATGATATTATTATTCTCAAATGGAGAAAAAAGCTTGGACTCAAAGAAGTTAAGTAACTGGATTAAGTCACAGAAGTAGGAAATGGCAAGGCTGGAGTTTAAATAAACCCAGGACAGTCCCACTTCATACTGCTAACCCTAAGCATTTCCTCCTCCACATCCTCCTGCTCTTCCTCTTCCTATTATGCCAGTCCTGGAGCTCAAGCTCATAGCCTGGGAACTGTCCCTGGGCTTATTTTGAAGAGCTTAGGTTTTTTAATACATTTTTAGCAAGTTTACTTAGGCTCATCTACCCTCCCATTGCAAAATGAAAAAGTTCATATTATTCTGTATGAGTCAGTACTTTGCTGAGATAAATTTTTTCAATACCATCTGTTTCATCAAATAAAATTCCTACTCTACATTAAAGATCAGCTATTGTATCATTCATAACATCTGTACAAATACAATTTCGAGATATGTAAGGGGGTTGGAAATTTTTATCTTTCATATATTATGTTCCTACAGCTTGTTTTATGCTGTATTTTGGAGTCCAACTGGAAGATAAATCTTTGCCCCTTTGTGTGAAGTAGTTTCATGTACAACACGTTTATGATTATAACCCTGTTGTAGTTCCTATCTCTTATATTTTTAGAGTTTTAACTCATTCCATGTTTGAAACCAAAAGACAATCGCTGTGCTATTTGTCTATGAAAGGTGATTGTGCACAGTTTAACATTTGGCAAGCAAACGAGAACCATAACTATTTCTGTTAACATAGGAGGAATCCCCATCAGGGAAGTGACTTCAACTGAAAGGAAATATTTGGATAAGAGGAAGAGGGAAGAAAAGAAAAAGAGCAAATAAAACTTGTCAAGGGACCACTGTGTTGGGAGCCTTTTCTCTAGACTCGGTGCATTGAAAAACTCCATTATGGAGGTATCATTCACATTCACACACGAGCAAAACAGTATCAAAGACGATTATTCCACACCACAGCTAATATGGTGAAGAGGGGAATGGGTCCCAGCTGTCTCCTCCATGAAATTGTGCAGCTTTCAGACTGAAGCTAAGTGGACAGCATATCTACTCTGTAGCATAGTGGAGAGGGAAAGAAATGAGTCCCAGATTGGATAGTGAAGAGTGCCAACTTCAGAAAAGAACCACTGAAGGAGGGTGGGGAGAGAGGAGAGATGAGGTGCAACAGTTATCACCAGCACAAAGGAGGAAAGATAATTTCAAAGGAAGGGTACTTGAGAATGGTCAGCATTAGGAAGTTCAATCAATAAAAGAACAGGCTCTCCACCTGCTAATGCAATCACCATTAACCCAAAAAAGCATACAAATCATCATTAATGCCTTCTTCTCCCTCACCAATTAGTAGCAGGGTTCAAATGAATTCCCTTGCCAGGCCTTCCTTTCCATCCTTTCTGCCCTCACTCTACTTCAAACTTTTACTCCCCAGCTGAGACACTTGTAGCCTGGTCTTATGGTTTCTAGTTGGTGCCCTGGATTCACCCAGCTTCTTCTCTTCAAAATAGTTTCATGTGACTCTTCTGTGCAGAGTTCAAAAGGGATTTCCCCCCACACCCCTGTCACAAATCCAGTATTTTTGCAGTCTTTACACTCTCTAGACACCTTTTTACTTTTAAGCCGCTGTCCCATATGACACTAACTAAACCTATGAGCTTTATCTGCTTGACTTGATCAGTGGCTGTGAACTACTTGCTCTCTGACCTTTATTCTATCTGTACCTCAGTTTATCAGCTGCAAACATGGAAATAAATTTTTTTAAGAAAAAATAGTGCTTATCCCCTATAATTAGAGAATAAAACATGCAAAACTCTTGAAATAGTGCCTGACTGCACTATTGAATAAGCACTCAATGAATTTTAGTTATAATTGTATTAACTTTATGATTTTATAATTAACTTTTCAGCTAAATGTCATACAAAAACCCCCAACAACAACAAATAGGACCATGAACAGTGTATTGGTACCACGTAACATTTAGCCTCCACGTTATGCTTTTAGCCACTTTGCCATGATCCCAACAAACTGCCCAAGTTCTGCCTCTAAAAGGCTCTCCATGTATTCTGACTATCTACTCTGAAGAGCCTGTCATACTTAAATGACTGATTCCTAAATATAGTCATTCTAAATCCAATCACTTCCCTTTCAGAAGCGTTGTCGCTGAACTCTTTCTGAGAGCAATGGCCTACCAATTTGGAATATTTTTACTTTTTGTGTAATGCTTATTAATTTATTGCTTGTAATTTTTTTTTGCCAGTCCTGCGGCTTGAACTCAGGGACCTGGGCACTGTCACTGAGCTTCTTTTGCAGAAGGCTAGCATGCCAACAGTTGAGCCACAGCATCACTTCTGGCTTTTTCTGTTTATGTGGTACTGAAGAATCGAACCCAGGGCTTCGTGCATGCTAGGCAAGCACTATACCACTAAGCCACATTCCCAGCCCTGATTGCTTTGGTAAACTTTTAAACTACTATATTTTCCTATCACTTTTAAGTCTACAAATCACTTTGAAATCCATCTGCTCCTTAGGTTTCATTTCCCTGACTATGATTGCCTGCCCCAGGTGGCAGGAACTGAGATTTTGCTTGTCTATGTAACTCTGCCCTGCCAGGTCACTGCCAGGGAGCAGATTCCTAAACACAGGCGCATGAAGGGCATGGATTGTCCTATGCACACAGCTTCACCGTCACTGAAGAAAGAAACAAACTACTTTTCAAGTAAGAAAAAAAGTCAATTAAGGTTTTTAAGGATCTCACTTTTCCTCCAAGAAATAACTTTCCAACTTTCTAGCAAATCTCTTTTTATTTCAAATACCTGATGCTGCAAACGGTCATCTCTGTCTTGATACATCTTAATGGCTAGCAAAGTGTGGGGAGGGGTAGTTGCCATAGTGACCAAGAGAAATGTCTGTAGACAGACAATTTCTGTCACTGAGACAGAAGAGTATTTCCTGTTCATCCATCTCTAGTTTGATTTAGTATAGTAAAGCTCCAAGGCAAAGTCGATTCATTTCAATTACAGAAGACATTGCTCTGGTTCTGACTCCGCAGGAATGGTACCAGTAATGTGGCACCAACACTTGACAATGGCTCAGTCTCAGCAATAGTTTGACAAAAGAAGAATCTCACCACTTGTTGACTGACACCAGTAGAGTCACATCAGTAATCAATAACAGTTCAGTCTCACTCATATTTTTGTGTGCCTTAGGACTGGAGTTAAGATTGCCACAGAAATGAAATCAACTATGAAAGATATTCATTTGTAATTCTAAGTGCTTACATTCACATAAACAATTATTTAACATGTACACAGGCCAGTAGTTACTACCTATTTCCATTATTCATCATTTTCTCTGGCACCTTTCACCACTTAATCCCATTTTTTCCAAAATTAAAATTTAAAGAGGCAACTTCAGTCTGGTTTCGACAATGACACCATTCACTGGGAGACACAGGAGAAGAAGATGGGTCGGGGAGTGAGGTTAAATTCATCCTGAGCCATTCTAGATTTATAATGCCCAGCTAGACTTGTGTGCTGTTGGCCAAATTTTTCTAAAAAGCTATCCCATTAAGCCCAGCACAAGGTCGACTAATGCCTTCTGGCTTCTGTGAGTCTGAGGTTCGTATCTCTGATATTAGATAATCCATTTCACTGAATGCTACAGAGACCATTCTTCTGCAGAGGAAAACGAGTATTTTCCAACTTCGAAATAGACTTGCTAAAAGGTAGATTTCTAATTTCTAGTTAGGCGATTTATAATGTCTTCTTGTAATAAGGCATATGTGAAGTAGGTTCAGATCCAGGTCTATGGATCATGCTCTTGTTCAAACACACTTGATATTTACAATTTCAACCATGTCACCAAGATGGGGGGAAGATCATGATTTAGTATGCTGAGCAAAGTTGACTCACTGATCATCCCAGGATTTAATCAGAAAATGCTCAAGATTTCAAGGCAAATATGAGCTGTAGCTGCTCATCTCTCCTAGTTCTAATCTATTACCCTATTTGGTACCATTAGAGAACCGGAGCAGAGCATTCAACGCAACCTAACATGTCAGACTAGACAACTTGTATGCAATAAAAAAGGCCAAAGGCAGATTTAAACATCAAATGACCCCATTTTCTTCAAACACATGACACTGATTTCTCTTTAGTCTTTTTCAACAATGATATTGTCTTTATACGTGTTTATTACAATAAATTCATACCAAATCAATAAATTCTAACTCTTGCATGAGATTTTTGTTTTTGTTTGTCCTGGGACTTGAACTCTGGGCACTGTCCCAAGCAACTTTTGCTCAAGGCTGGCATTCTACCACATGAGCCACAGTGCCATTTCCAGATTTTTCTGAGTAGTTTATTGGAGATAAGAGTCTCATAAGCTTTCTTGCCCCAAGTAGCTTCAAACTGCAATCCTCAGATCTCACCCTCCTGAGAAGCTAGGGTTACAGGCATTGATTCCTGGGTCCTACCTTTGCCTATGTTTCTTTGCTGTGGTGTATACGTTAAAGAACAGGAAGTTCTAATGTTTCTTACTATCAGTGGAACTATGTTGAAAACTTAGAAATAACTTGAGAATACCAACATTAGGATTCATCGCCATGATGTGGCAAAGGCATGGGAGGTTTAGAAATCTTCACATGTGATAGACAGACTCTTCTGAAGAGACAATGCCCCTATTAAACTTATGGCTTCTAATGTGTAACCTCCAACATCCTAAAAATATCCCAGAGACTTTTATGTTCTTGGTACTAAAGTTTGTAAGATATGGTGAACAGAGGATGTTGTCCTAATGACCTAGGACTAGATTTCATAACTACATAGATGCCCTCATACTAATTAATATGATCATCTTAACTACCATCTGAAACAGTATTCATTGTTGAGGAGAAAAAAACCACAGGCTATTCTCAGCCACAGAACATGACCAAAAATTGTGGATACACATTTCTTTCTGTATAGCTGAATTGCATGTCATCGTCTGAGGAAAACCAACCCAAAATTACAGTTATAATCTAGTTATAATGTCAAGCCAGACTCTGGACAACCTGCTTCTGGAAGTCCTCTCCAGGCTGGTATGGCCCGTGCCTTTGTCAGATTAACTGCATGGCCCACATCTGAGGTCATCCTAAATCTCATGATGGAGAAGAACAAACTCAAATACTCAACTACAACTAGTTTAATTGGCTGTGAACTTCCATAGGGTTTGGGATTATTGTGTTTGGGGGATGAGAATTTTAGGGGATTAACAATATTTGAAAAACACAGTCATTTTTTCCAAATATAATATCAGAAAAAACTCCATTTGGGTTGGCCTAGCATGCTCAAGACCCTGGGTTTGATTCCCAGTGCTGCAAGAAAAGAATAAGAGGGCTGGGGATATGGCCTAGTGGCAAGAGTGCTTGCCTCGTGTACATGAGGCCCTGGGTTCGATTCCTCAGCACCACATATACAGAAAATGGCCAGAAGTGGCGCTGTGGCTCAAGTGGCAGAGTGCTAGCCTTGAGCAGGAAGAAGCCAGGGACAGTGCTCAGGCCCTGAGTTCATGGCCTAGGACTGGCCAAAAAAAAAAAAAAAGAAAAGAAAAAGAAGAAAGCTGGAGAGGGGGAGAGAAGGTAACAGAAGAGGGGCAAGGGGAAAGAGAGGGAGAGAAAGGGGAAGGGACAAGAGAAGGAGGGGAGAGGAATAGGAAAGGAAGGAAGGGAGAAGGGGATGGGAAGACAAAGGAGAGGTGAAGAGAAGGAGAGAGAAGAGGGGGAAGATGAAACACACTCCCAATTCTTTTGTCACTCAGTGACAAACACAATCAAATTCTCATCCCTATAACTGGGAAATAAGGAAATGCAATGAAGCTGGGTATTGGGGCACCGGGGCTCACATTTCAGACCCAGTGACTCCAGACTCTGAGACAGAAGAATTGATTGAGCACTTTGCCTTAATACCAGCCAAGGCAACACAGCCAGACCCTGCCTTCCAGTATAATTTCTACTCATTAAAAATGAAGTCTAAAATACAAGTCAAATTAAATCCTCTAGCGACCTTAAAGGTAAGTTGTAGCTAACAAACAAACAACCTATTTCAATTCAGAACAGTAAATGTTCTTTATTCATGTGGATTTGTAAAGATCTAGTAATCTGAACAACACCACAAAATAAGGAAACTAGAGAAAAGCTAAAAAAAAAAAATGTTCACAGTGTTCTTGACCAAACTAAATAAAATCCCATTGTAATTTTCAGCATAAGAAAATGTTTAATTCTTTGCTCTTTTTCTTGAGTCAGCATAACTTCCTGTATCTGCCTTATGGATAGCATTGGATGAGCCAGCCTAAGAGAACTGGAGTCCTGTTCTTACTGTTCATCTGCTGTTTGGATCTAGCCCATTGCGACTTTCCTTATTTCTGACACAAATTCATCAAGATCACTTCATTAGTAATGGAAAAACTGTACATGGAACAAGAAATTATTTCGGGGAAAAATCTAAAACTTTCAAATGTTGAAATTATTTCACCATAAAATTTGGACTGCAATTAAGTTGTCACACTGATTGAAAATTCACTTCGGAGCATTTTTTTTTCCAGAAAAAAAAGCTTTTCTATCTGTAACATATTACAAGGAGAACACGCAACAATGCAGAGGAAATAGCATCAGCATCAAGAGATTTGGGTGACTAAAGAACATCTGTAATAATTTTAGCATTTACCGTTTTCCTTTGATTTCTCTGCAGAGAAAATACTTCATTATACAAAATATCTCTGCTAGAAAAAGAATGTATGCCCACATGCTCATGATTCCTACGTATGTAGTAATACATATACATATACATATATATATATATATATATATATATATATATATATATTCATACCGTAAAGTATGGCTGTTGAGGTGGAAAGCAATGTCTAGTATCCAAGAATGCAAAGCGAGCAAAACAAGCCACTGTTATGCATGGACATAGACCACCTCTCCATAACACACAAGATACCTGTTCTGGAATTTCTTCTTGTTAAGTAAGCTGTTTCATTAAAGAATAAGAAAAAACAATTTTTTACTGCTTTTCAATTAACCTGTATGAGCTATTTTTCAAAAACTAACAAAATATGCTAGGCACCATTGGCTCATGCTTACACTCCAGCTACTGAGGAGGCTGAGAGCTGAGGGTTGCTGTTTGAAGCCAGCCCTACCAGTAAGACTGTCAGCCTGTTATCACCAAGTAACCAGTCAAAAAAAAAAAGCCTCTGAGTAGAGCTGTGGCTCATGTGGTAGAGCACTAACCTTGATTTTAAAAAAGTAAAAATTCAGACCACTCCCAGGCCCTGAATTCAAGCACCCAACAGGCACAACATACTCTAAAATGAAACATGTAAAGATACACGCAAACCTAATTCAATAATTAATGAAACAGAAAAAGACTCAGGGTCCATCATGATACCCTAGTATGAATGAGCAAAGTTGAGTAAATGCTAAACATGGCGTGTTTTCCCTGCTCAGGCGAGGCCAGCCAGGTTTAGTAAGGTTCCACAATGAATGAGGCCCCACAGGACTCCTGCCCTTACAAGGAGACCATTTTCCACCAGAGTGGGACCTTCCTGGAAGTGACCACCTTCCCCTGAAACCATGTCTATCCTCAGCCGAAGCCTTGGGAGGCAAGTTCCTCTGTTGGAACTTTCTGGAGAATGGAGCCAAGTTCTTTTTCTGGACAGCTCGAGAATTTGAGGATATTTGGATACTTCTCCACTCTGAAGCTTCTTTGCAGTTATCCTACTCATATTTATACCATATGGCACCAATGAGACACTCAAGTAAACATTCTTTGCACACCATTTTACTAACTCAGTTCTTTAGTATTTATTAAGACTAACATGGGCTGGGCACTGGAAAACCTGTAGCATACAATTCTTTCATTAAAACTTTGACTCTGAAGACCATAATAACATACCTCTTAACTAGCGTCATTCTATGGCAGTGATTATAGACTTAATTCCTTAGATGCTGTATTAGTTCTAGAGAGCTCCATGCAGTATTGCTAATCATCAAGAGGCGCTTCTCTTTCTATTTTTGATGGAGTAGGTAACTTAGGTTGGAAGCACTTAAAGACCTTCCAATCCTAAACTACTCATTAACAGTGGAGCCAGACTTTCCAACAATTCTGATCCTCCAACTGAGTCCTGTCTTCTGGCTACACCAATGCTACCTAAGTGGGGGGAAATAACCAGCATACTATTTCAGACACATTATGAATATGGCACTGTTTATGTTACTGGTATTTACTCCAAAACATTTAAGTGCAAAAATCTTTAAGAACATGGATAAGCAGTGCTGATTTGTAAAAATTTAATGAAGGTCATTAAAAATAATGCTGGCTGCTAGAAAAAATTGGACGAGAAAATGCCGAGTGTACCAAATCCTACTTTACCTAGCTGAAACTAACTCTTTTGAACGTATTTTCTCTGACCTAAGTGTCTATTCAAGAGCATAGTCTTTCTCTAGCTAAAATAAATTAGGTGAGTGGAGCTCTTGCATTTAGTGATAAAGCACACCCAGGAGAACAACTATGTCTACTTCAACACTGTACTCACCGTAATGTGAAAATCCCACCTATCATCTTGGATTTTCTCTTTGGAGGGCAACATTTACTAAACCTCTGTAGTTAATTATATTAAATAGTACTGTCACATCATATACTATGAACTTTGCAGAAGAGAAATTTGACCAGTGTCTTTCAAGGGAGTACATTTATTTATATATATAATTATTTTCAAACCTTCACAACATAGTTACTCTGCATGCTGATTTCCTTTCTATTTCACATTATAAGATCGAACATTGAGAGTCTGGGGGAAAATTATTTAACTTTTACAATATTTGTACTGAATTTAATATTAATAAAAAGGGGAAAATCATCTCAAAATTCAAACAACGTTTTTACTGCAAACACTACTTGCAGAAAAAGAGCTCTTCAATTTAGCACCTTTTAAAAGAGATTTTATAAATGATGATACAGTATGTTAAATTAATCCTTCTTTTACTCTCACATTCCCTGCCCTCTCAACCCCTATTATTCAATAGCTTTCACTGAGTTTTGTTTTGCCATCTTCATTCTCAGATGCAATATGTTTCAGTATTGTTCAAACTGTAACATTCTCTACCCACACGTGGTGTACTTTGTACATATCTTTTAAGGATAAGAAAGCTGAGGCAAGTCATGAGGCTAGGAGAGATGGGGAGAATGAAGGAAGGGGATGCATTGTACTCAACTGATATGGTGAATACAACTCCTTTGTACAAAGACTTCAAGATTTAAAAAAAAAGAATTACAGTATCTCCATTTAACAAAATATAACAGAATGTAAACTTCCGTGTCCTATTATTAAAATAAATTGTTTTACAAGGCCAAATTTGAAGGAAAGAATGACATTTGGAAGTCCTTGAACCCAACCCCATTATCTAATAGATATAGACAATAGAGGTATCAGCTAGAATGAACCAAATCACCTCCTATTGGAACACGAGTTCATTGAGATCTGTTTCCCAACTCTCCATAGAACTCTGATACAAATGTGCTACAGAGGAAGACACAAGGGAGACAGACCAGCTCAGAAACAAACTGCATGTGAATTATGTGGCATTATTAGGAAGAGCAATATAACCAGTACTAGCACAGCTTCTGATCTACCTGGAGGATTTAAGAGAATGCTTATCATTTCAACTTGACGTCTGTGTAGGTCATTAAGGCTGGGTAGCCATTTGACAGGCAGACATGAATGGGGAAAATTCCAGGAAGAAGAGACAGAGACAGAAAAGCAGGAAGAAAACAAGTTTCTAGAAACCAGGAATTCCTATTGCTGAATGCTATAAGTATTAGGAAAATTTTAAAAAGGCTGGGGTCAACTTGGGCTCCTTCCATAAGGCAGTGGAGAAGAGGTATTTAAGCATAAGATCTACATTTTAGAAGTGTCCCAATGTGCAGGGTGCTGGTGGCTCATGCCTGTCTGTCATCCTAGCTACTCAGGAGGCTGAGCTTTGAGGATCATGTTTTAATGCCAATGAGGACAAGAATGTCTCTTAAAGAGTCTCATCTCCAGTTAACTACAAAACAAAAAGGAAAACAAACACCTGGATGTGGCAGTGTGGTTCACAGTGACAGAGGACTAGCCTTGAAAAGAAAGGAAGAAGGGCTGGGAATATGGCCTAGTGGTAGAGTGCTTGCCTTGTATACATGAAACCATGGGTTCGGTTCCTCAGCACCACATACATAGAAAAAAGCAAAAAGTGGAGCAATGGCTCAAGTGGTAGTGTGGTAGCCTTGAGCAAAAAAAAAAAACTGCGGGCAACTTTGCTCAGGACATGAGTCCAGGACTGGCAAAGGAACGAAGGAAGGAAGGAAGGAAGGAAGGAAGGATAAAAGAAAGAGAGTAAGTGAGAGAGAGAGGAAGAGAGTGAATGAACTCAGGGACAGCACCTGCGTTCATGCAACACAAACAATAACAAAAACAAAGAATCAACAAAGTGCTAGTTTTCCAATAAGAGATTAAACATTTGTTAGAAAATATTCCTTACTTATTTTTTAAAGCCCTTCACATTTGAATTTTAAATTTAGCTCAAATGAGCAAAGCATCAGGCAGAACTTCATAGGTCGTATTTAAAAAGATCACATTGGCACTGAACTACATTGAGCTCCTACATCATCATCAGTATAGAGAAAAGGAGTCTAACCTTACATTTCTTTTTTTTCAGAAAATAGAAAATGCTGTCAAGATGATATCCTCTCAAATAATTGTTACTTCTAAATAGGCATAATTAGTTGGTTGAGAGCAGTCATGATTGACCTAGTAGTTTTCAATGTTATCAAAAGTTTCTAAAGGCCATCTTTGATCAGCAACGTTTTTTTTAGAATAATCCTCACAGCTACCATGTGCCTTATAATTAGAAAGACACCATCACCTCCACTTGGAGTAGCCAGCAGCCTCTCTATGTGTTTTCCTTTCTTTTTTTGTAATAATTACTTATTTATTGTCAAAGTGATGTACAGATGGGTTACAGTTTCATACATTAGGCTATGTTTTCTTATATGCAAATTACGATTTCAACACTTACCCGATCTAATATTCAGGTTGTTCTAGCAATGAAATGAGATAATTAATGTAGATCAATTAACAGCAATTTTTAGAAAGCTGAGCTGTATGAAAGCTCAGACCTCATTGTTGGATCCTCAGAATTCATAGCATCTAGGATCATACAACTCATTAAATTGTGTTTTACATCATACTTCCTCATATACATATTGGGCCATCTTATTTTTTTAATTGTCATTTCAAGGGTTCTACTCATCTATTTTTAAAAAATCCTCATGACCAAAATGTGCCCTCTAATTCTCTAATTCTCTAGGAATAATGTAGTTTGCTACATACAAATTACTGTCATCACATATTTCTAAGCTGTGTACATTGAACATAACAAAACAGGTTAAATTAAAACACATGATTTAGCCAGGCACCTGGGGCTCATGCCTGTAAAACCTGGTTACTCAGCA
Source organism: Perognathus longimembris pacificus (assembly GCF_023159225.1). Taxonomy (NCBI): domain Eukaryota; kingdom Metazoa; phylum Chordata; class Mammalia; order Rodentia; family Heteromyidae; genus Perognathus; species Perognathus longimembris. The sequence goes on along the minus strand of NW_025960074.1, from coordinate 104,544 downwards.
AGCTGACATCCAGAGGATCAGGGTTCAAAGCCAGCCCAAGCAGTAAAGTCCAAAAGACTCCATCTCCAATTAACCAGTGAAATGCTGGGCTAGATTTGTAAGTGGCAAAGTAGCAGCTGAGCTGGCATACATGGCAGGATGAAGCCTTGAATTCAAACCTTGTTACTAGAGGTGGTGTGAGAAGAGAGGAGAGGAGAGAGGAGGAGAGGGGACGGAAGGGGAGGGGAGGGAAGGGGAGAAGAGAGGAGGGGAGGGGAGGAGAGGAGAGGAGAAGAGAGGAGAGGAGAGGAGAAGAGAAGAGAGAGTGCCCAATACATGGTTTAATAAGATTCTAATAGTTCAGGACTTATTTTTGTAGCTTTAGACTGATTTACAGAAGGAAAAGGCTTTTCACAAGTGAATGAACAATTATAGAAAGCAAATTGCTGTCTTCCACATAATAAACACATAAACATATTTCCATGTAATATTTTACATCAACATGACTGTTTACCTAGAAAATATGTCAAAATACTTGACTTAGGAAAAACAGTCCATCACTTAAAATATTGTAAATTATCTTTCCAATCAGATTTTAAAACAAAAAAAAAATAGCTGCTAAGTGCCAGTGGCTCACACCTGTAATCCTAACTTCTCAGGAGTCTATGAGCTGAGAATCACAGCTCAAAGCCAGCCAGGCAGGAAAGTTTGTGAGACTCATCTCCAAATAACTACCAAAAAAACTGGAAGTGGACCTATGGTTCGAATGGTAGACTACTAGTCTTGAGCACAAAAGTACAAGGACAGCACCCAAGCCCTGAGTTCAAGCCTCAGGACTGGCACAATGAACAATTCATAAATAGACCCAAGATGTTAGAATGGCAATGTGGCTTAGCAGCAGAGTGCTTGCCTAGCATGCATGAAGCCCTGGGTTCCATTCCTCCCCACCACATAAACAGAAAAAGCTGGGAGTAGTGCTGTGGCTCAAATAGTAGAGTGCTAGCCTTGAACAAAAGCATCTCAGGGACAGTGCTAAGGCTTTGATTTCAAGCCTCAGAACTGGCAAAAAAAAAACCCACAACATTACATTAAGTATATGTATATAAGCCCCTGGAAATACTACTGGGAAATCATATTATAAATATAATCTGAAAATAATTACTAAATGAATTAAGTTAGCGTAATGAATATTTAAGTAGGTCAAGAACCTAAATGCTTGCATACAGTACTTAGAAATTTTCTAAGCACACTCTGCTGTGAATCTGTTTTATAATGTTGTACAGTAATATGGTAATACTATCATAATATTATAGCTGATTAATATTCTCTATGAATTTTTTAGTAAGTGCCACCACAGTAGAGCAGCTAAATAAATATTACCACAAGTAATTGAGACCATGAGTGACAGGTGATTGAACTGCTCTTTGTGTTTAAATTACAAAATGAGTTTTCACACAGAAGGAGAAGGGATGGAATCACGGGAGGGGCCCGGAGAAGTTATCTACCAACTCTTTCCAGGTGACTATGTTAGGAATTATAAACATAGCCAAAAAACAGGAGAGGAAGTAAAAATCAACCTACCCCCACCATCAAGGCCTTAGGAATCGAGTGCTGCATATTGTGTAATGATTGACTATTGTGTAAAGATCCCCATGGAATAAGCCATGTGCCCTTGGCCCTGAGAAAGGCCCCTGTGAGCTCTTCCCAGGGACCATAATCCTGTCATTCCTTTCAACCCTGACAAGGAACCGGCCTTGAACTGACAGCAATCTGTCACATGGTTGTCATCTCCAACCACATTTCCTCAGACCTTTCACAGGGTTGAGTTCGAGGTGACCAACCCTATTGTAACAAAAAGATCAGTGTGTCCAGGCCCAAAGCGAGACAGAGATGTGTGATGCCCTTTGTAACATCTGACCACCCAAGAGAAAGACCATGAATGAGGCCAACAACAGAATCCGCAGAGGAGCCTGAGGGAATAGAAGCTGACCAGAGACCAGATCTGCCTCTGCTCGCAAACAAGTGGTCTTTATGGCAAAAGTTATTTTTCAAAAAAGTCATGATGATTCTGTCTCCTGTATTCTATTAAAAAATTCCAAGAAATACCCATTTTTATTCAATCCCAGGCAAAATTTCACATAGCCTGCAATGTCAAGCTGATCTCCAGAAAGTTTATTTAAAAGGCCAGTCATGCATAAGGGATGTACAGTAACAATGGGCGTAGATGTTGGCCACCCATCAATCTACTAACAAAATGCCAAAAGACTTTGTACAGCGCCTTGAGCAAGTAGTCATGGGACTGTTTCCTTTCCCTTCCTTCAACATTTCCTTCAACACACTGGGGAAAATACAGATCCATCTCTTCTTTCCTCCATATACCCTGCTTCTCCACACACCTGCTAACATCGCAATGTCATTATAAGTTCTCACAGATGATCAACTGTCAACAAAATACTTTGCGTGTGCCTAGCACAGGCTTGACACATAATTGGTACTTAAGATTGTACTTATCGTGTGAGTCTTTTTGGAGGGATGGGTGCATTTCTTACACAAGCGGGTTTTATTGAACGTGCTGAGCAAGAAACATCCCATTTTAAAAAGTCAGCAAGATCTCAAAAGACTAGAATAAGCTAAGGAAGGGAACATTCTGGACTTTAGAAGTTGTTTCAAGATGGAAGTTAGTTAAGTGTGGTCTAGGCAAGAACTGATCTCTACTACTAACTGCTGAATTCTATCAAGGATGATGACGCCAGCAAATAAAAGGAAATTATGTGACACAACTATGTGTGTGGTGGAGGACTTCTTATTTTCAATAGAGATTTATTCCCTACTCACTTCCACTCTTGGACCAGAGTTCTGTTTGGTAAGAGAAATGAACTACCATATATTAGCAAACATTGTCAACATTTCCTCAATATGGTGTCCCACCCAAAATTCTTCTTTATCAGGCAGATTTTCTGTTTTCGTGGCTTGCCACCCTCTAGAATGGTTCTGCTTTGCCAATATTTCCTCTAAAACTCAACAAAAATGCCATGTGGATGATTCAAACCTTGCCTTGCACAATAGAACTAACACCTGCCATGCTCCTGGAATGACACTTTGAGCCCAACAATACCCATGGCCTTCATTTCCGCACCTTTCCATTCACCCTTCCGAAAAGGATACCTGGCGATGTCAAAAGGATGAGAACATCTGTATTCTCAAGTGCCATTACATTCAATTAGACAGGAACTCAAGTATAATATCCTTGATCATCACCCATTCATAGTAATTTAGAGCTTTTCTTCATAGTCTAAAGTTGCAACAGTCGTTGCAAGATAATCAGCCTGATTGAAAGACAGAAGGCTAAAAACGGGCAAAACAGAACTGGGAAAGGAGCAATCTTAACCAACTTATTCAGTTTTGAAATTTTTTAATTGACTCTTCTGAAAGAGTTAGCAGCCAATATATATTTGGCCTACAGGTAAATATTAGAACACTATCCCAGGAGAACTTAGGTTTCATATGTCTCCAATGACAAATAAAAAGGCTTGGAAATTATTAACACATAGGTCACAAGAAAATTTCAGCCAGGCATTAGTTGTTCACACCAGTACATTTAGCTATTCACGAGCTTGAGGTCTGATGATCACAGATCAACAGCTAGTCTGAGCAGGAAAGTCTGTGAGACTCTTATGTCCAATTAACCACCACAAAAGCACAAGTGGCACTGTGGCTCAAAGTGATAGAGTACTGGACTTGAACAAAACAGCTCAGAGAGAATCCAAGCCCCGAGTTCAAATCCTATGACTGACAAAAAAAAAAAAAAGGACAAAAGAAAATTTCACTCAGTAGTTAACACCTTAGGGTCCTTTCAGAAAACCCAATTCAGACAGCATTTCTACATATCAGCTTCTGATTTCACAGTCCAGCCCATGAATTTTCTGGCCCAGTTATTATTGTATTATTATAGTTACTGTATGACTTGCATGTGAATGTATTTCTCATCTTTGACCATTGAAATATGTGCTATTATTTCAATGAGCTTAAGCTGAATCAACATACAAGGTCAGGCCACACTTCTACAGCACAGTAATAGTTCTTGATCCATATAATTTTAAAGCCCTATAATCTATGAGTCCTAGCGCATACACCTATGTGACTTTAGAAATGTTCAGTGATTGGATCCTCTCTAGCATTCACATTTCCTAGATGTTGAAATGGAATATTAAAATAAGAAAGTTTTGGCAGCCTCCAAGAAAAAAGGTTGAGTGCCTCAGGGTATTAATTTTTATTGAATTGAGCCCTTTAATTGCTTGGGAAATGTTTTATAGGCTTTTCCTTTGACGGTTCTATTGAAAGATCCATATAACAGCTCCTGTGGTATTTCTGAAGGACCAAGTAAAATATTAAATATATGGGAGATGCATTTATTTTATTTTCTAGTTTTATAACCTTTATCTAAAATTTTTTGTTAGTATATACCAATTGTGTCAAGGGGATACATTGTGATACTTCCATGTATAACATTCATTGCTGAAATTTGTCCTCCATTACTCTTTCATATCTGTTTCTCAATTTTTATTTTTATTATTTTAATTTAATTTTCTTGTAAAGTACAAAGGGGTTATAGTTATATAGGTCATGTACTGAGTACATTTCTTTTTGAACAAAGTGACCTCTTCCTTCATTTACTACCCCATTCCCTCCCCCCTGCCTCAAACCATCCCCAAGTTATACAGATTAATTTTCAGCACAATGTATCTTATGAGTTTCCTTCCTCCATTTGTTCACATTTTGTTCTACCATGTCTGTACTTCCCTTTACTCTACCCCAAACAGATAAATTTACATACAAGGCAAAAAGCATAGAAATCACAAACAACAACAAAAGGGGAAAATCATAAAAAGTTAAATAAAAAAATCTCTTGTTTCCATTTCTTGAAGTTCACTACAATAAACATCCTTTTGTATTATCATGTGCACATAGCTATTGAGCTTTTGTGATCCTCTCCTAAGAATATCCTTCTTTGGTCTCACTGTTTGAATGTCGAGAATCCTGTATAATATTTCATGTATAAGTGGTATGATTTGTCTTTTACTATCCACTGTGTTTCCCTGTAGATTCCTAGGCCCATTCTCATGACTATAAAGGAAGGAGACCATGCAACATATGTTTCTTTTGGTCTCGCTCACTTTGATTAATATAATTTTTTTTATTATTGTCAAGGTGAAGTACATATGGGGTACAGTTACATACATTGGATAGTGAATACATTTCTTGTCCAACTTGTTACGACTCCCTCATTTTTTCCTACCTTTCCTCCTTCCCAATTATACCACCCCAATTTGTACAGTTAATTTCCAACATATTTTCTTGGAAATATTGCTGTTGCATTGGATTGCATTTTACACTTTATCTCACCATTTTTATGCTCCCCTTCCCTTCCCTAATTCAGACAGGCATATATAAAATAAGCATGGTACCAGAATCAGCAGTGACTACAGGGGCTAAGTCATAGGGAACATGAACAGAAGAAAAAAGAAAAAAATCACACAGTAGGGTGAAACTAACAACATAATGATAAACCACTTATTTCCATATTTTGGAGACCATTTCTCTTAGCATCATCTTATGTAATCATCTGTATATAGCTATTGAGCTATTGTGATCATCTGCTAGGTCTATCCTAGACATATATTAATTATTACCAATAAGGGAGAACATACGGTTTATGTTTCTTTGGGTAGGGCTTTCTTAGTGTAATTTTTTCTATTTTTTTCTAACTATTTCCATTTCCTTATGATTAGAGCAATATCATTCTTTCTGATGAAAGCATAGAATTCCATTGTGTACATATACCACATTTTATTGATCCATTAATTTTCTTGAGGGGCATCTGGGTGATTCTATATCTTGTATATGCTAAACAATGCTGCAATGAACATGTGGTACTGTTAGCCTTAGTGTCGTTTGGGGTTAATTGGATAAATGCCCAGGCCTGGAATTGCTGGGTCATAGGAAAGTTCTATTTTCAGTGTCTTGAGGAACCGTTATACTGCTTTCAGAATAGTTGAACAAATTTACATTCCCACTAACTGTAGAACAGTTCCCTTTGGCCATATCCCCCCACCCCCAGCATTTGTCATTGTCACATTATTTTTTTCCCCTTATTTATTGTCAAAGTGATGAACAGAGAGGTTCCAGTTTTGTACATTAGTACTTGGGTACTTTTCTTGTACTGTAGGTTACCTCCATCATTCCCCGCTCCCCCTCCCTCCCCACTCCCCTTCCCCCCTTGTACTGTTTTTTACCTCCATCATTCCCCCCTCCTCCTCCCTTTCCACTCCCTCTCCCCCCTTGTACTGCTTGTTACCTCCATCATTCCCCCTCCCACTTCCCCCTCCCCCCTCGTGCTTTTTCTTATCTCCATTATTGCCCCTCCCCCCTGTACTGTTTGTTACCTCCATCATCCCCCTCCCCCTCGGGCTGTTTCTTATTTCCATTATTCGCACTCCCCCTCCCCCCTTGTACTGTTTGTTACCTCCATCAGTCCCCCCTCCCCCACCACCTCTCCCCTTGTACTGTTGTTACCTCCATAATTCCCCCCTCCTGTCCCCACTTGTACTGTTTGTTATGTCCATCATTCCCCCCTCCTCTTCCAGCTCCCCTTGTACTGTTACCTCCATCATTCCCCTCCCCTCCCTCTCCATTCCCTTCTGCTACTGTTTGTTAACTCTATCATTCCCCCATCCCCTCCCCCTCTCCACTTGGACTGTTTCATACTTCCATCTTTCCACCTTGCCCTGCCCCCTCCCCTTCCCCCCTTGTACTGTATTTTACCTACATCATACCCCTCCCCTCCCCATTGTACTCTTTGTTCCCTCCATCATTCCCCCTACCTCTCCCCTTTGAACTGTTACCACCATCATTCAGCTTACCCTGCCCTCCCCCCTCCCCTCCCACTTGTACTGTTGTTCCCTCCATCATTCCCCTCCCCCTCCACCTCCCACTACCCCTTGTACTGTTACCTCCATTATTCCCCCCTCCCCCTCCCCCTTGCACTGTTACCTCCCTCATTCCCCCTCCCCATCTTCTCCCCTCCCCGCTAGAATGATGATGTTTATCACTGGGAAGTTTAAAATGTATATTGTCAAATTTATGTAGGTACTAACTCTCAATAAAAAAAAAAATATATATATATATATATATATATACATATCTTCATAATTAGAAGCATTCGGGTGGGGAGGGGGTGCTATGCTTGAACTCAACAAGACCACTGTCCTAAGCTTTGTCAGCTTCAGGCCAATGCTATATCACTTGAGCCACAGCTCTGTTTCCCTTTTTTACATTTATTTTAAAGCAGGAGAGGAAAGTTTATTACCGAACTGCTGCCCTGTGGCGGTGATGATCCATGGCCGGAGAGAAGGGAGAAAAGGGAGAGACCAGTTGACCCTCATCCATCCCTGCCTAATCTAGGGCAGGGGATTGGGTCAGATGGATTAGGATGTGACCTTAGGGAAGGGGAAGGTACCTGCCTCTAGGCTTGCTGGTTACCCAGTAACTGTGTGGAGACTTAATGAGGTGGGGGGCATCTGCTTGGAGCCCTCCAGGAGGGACCTAATCTTCCAGCCTTTTAATAGCTATGGAAAAGGAAGACGACTCTCTGGCTGCTTCCTGCTGGTAAAGGGCGTCAACATTAGGGGTAAAAGGCAGAAATGTGGCCCCTCCTGAAGACGGCGAGCAGCAGTGTCCCTTGGTGTTAGATGGCAGTCCTTGAATGAAGCCTGGAAGAAGTCTCATGAGGCAGGGGCTGGATTTGTCCAGCCTCTGGTTCCCATTTTGAAGGTTCTTTTTATTGGGTCTGTTTTTGTTTTGTCAGTCCTGGGGCTTGGGAGTCAGGGCCTGAGCACTGTCCCTGGCTTATGTTTGCTCAAGCTATCAATCTGCCGCTTGAGCCATAGCGCCACTTCTGTCCTTCTCTGTTTCTGTGGTTCTGGGGCATTGAACCCAGGGCTTCATGCATGCTAGGCAAGCACGCTTCAAGTTAATTTCACTTTACCAACCCTAGACAATGTCAACTAACTTTCTGCAAACTTGTAAATTACGTCTCCTCCTTATTTCCATGATCAAAAACATCAGTCCTTAGAACTACTTGCTCTTAACCATATTATTTAAGAGGAAAAATATTATTCTGATGAACTGATATATACGTATATTCTGCTCCAAAAGAATACATTTTAATTTTCTAAACCTCTTGAGTTTGCTAAATGGTACACTGCTGTTGTGAATTGTGACTCACCATTCACAAACTTTCCAGTAAGTAAACGTGCTTACATCTGTTTGATTCCATGCGCATGTAATTTATTGAACCTTGAAAACCTTCTTCCTTGTACCATTTGCTAACATGAAAAGGGAGCATTCTCAGGAGGACCATAGTTAAAAGTATGGCTATTCAGAAAAGATGCTTCATGCAAGCATCGTGGCTAAGAAGACACTTCTAAAGGCCCTCATAAACAGATTGAGAGCAACAAAAGCAGAAGATGAAGCCCAGAGTTGAATATCACTGAAATGATCATGATTGCAATCAATCCTGACAAAGCCAAAGTTAGATTTTCTACAAACTGGATGGACATTTGGTGGGAAAAACAATGTGACAAGTTGCCTGGCACCAGTGGCTCATGCCAATAATCGTAGCTACTAAGGAGGTTGAGATCACAGTTCACAGTTGGAAGCCAGCCCAGGCAGAGGAGTCTATGAGACTCTTCTCTCCAATTAAATTATAGAAAATGTTTCAGTGTGCTCCTTCCCTTTAAAACTTGTACAATAATGAGTAGACAAGGCAGGACTTAGTGGCATATATGAAAATAATTAGAAGTATAAATAAGCATGAAGCTCTATGTCTGTGGACAGAAGTACAACTCCAGAAAGAATATGACTGCGATTAGAGGTTCCTTAGCAGACAGTATGATATACAGAACTGAAGTTTTCTTCTCTGAACAAACTGCAGCTTTATTCAAATCTGGTATTGCAAGCAAGCACTCTAAGAAAAAACAAATTCAAACTGCCTAATAATCTAAGGGAATTAATCCTAAAAATAAAAACATTTATTCTGAAATAGTGTGAAATGCACAGATTTGAGTTCTGGGCCCCATCCCTCTGCCAAGCCAGTGCTGGTGCTGGCACAGTGTCCCACAGTTCGTGCACCTAAAGCACACAGAGGTGACCAAGAAGAAATCCTCCAGATGGTGGCAGACAGACGTGGATCACAGGCTGAGCATGGACAGGCCAAAAATGCAGAGAAACATGAGTACCCCACAAAAGATATGCTCACTCGTGCCCACAGAGAAGCTTTTGGGAGGTAGCCTTCCCCCACTGCCAGAGCACAGCGCCATCTCTGACACTGGCATAGGGTCCGACCAGACTGGAATTAAACCCGGCCTGCGGAAAGCCAGGACAAAGGGGACAGCTTTGAAAAGGGCAAGAGGGACGGACCAATGAGAGCCAGCTCCACCCAGCAGCACAACCCCTGCCCAGGTAGGAAGCTCATCCGGGCCACAGTTCACACACTCATGTGAACTCAGCTAGAGGTGCCTGCCCTGCCTGCCTGAATTTCTAAATTAAAACGCAAAGTGGAGAGCAGGTACTAGCAGCAAGGAACAACCAGATGGGAGAACAAACAGTTCTCGAGCCAGATAAATGGCCCCATCACAGAGGAAGCCTAATTCCTAGCCCAAAATGGAGCTGAATTCTATAGCCAGCTCTGTTCAGGAGGCTGTCATGGCCATGAGGGAGGAACCACCCACAGCCAAGCGGCTCTCAGACAGGTAAACCAGTCCAGAGCCAACCCGCCCTGCTGAGTACACAGGCTCTTCAAAGCCAGGCGATAAAATCACCAGTCACACAGCAGATGGGAGGAGCCTGGGCTCCCAAGACTGTTCACGCCCCACATTTACAGAGGACACCCAAGTTCTATGTGCAAGCTGTGCGAACCACAGAGCCTCAGGATTTCACTGACAGGGGAGGAGGGTCAGAGCTGATCCACCCCCTGAAAATTGAAAGCAGGTCAAATCACACAAGCATCAAAATAGTCTACAGACCAATGCAAGGAAACCAGAGAGTGGAGAAAGCCCACCCAAACAAGGAAGACTCCATTGTTTTAAACTTTTTTTTAAACTCTTTTTTCTATTTTTCATCTCTGAGATGTCGTTGATGTTTTGTTTTCCATTTTTGTTTGTTTTATCATTTTTTTAATTTTCTTTTCCTGGGGGGGATTTTTAATTTTTCTGTGTTTTGTGCATTTGTCTTGCATCAAAATATCGAGGCAAATGGTAAAACAAGAATGAATGCAAAAGTAATAACTACAAGGTATGTTGTAAACTAACTGTAAAAATGGAGGGAGTGAAAAATCTAGGAGAAAATGAGGGACGAGGTAGCAAGTTTGATAAGAAATGTACTCATTACTTTAGGTATGAAAATGTAACCCCTCTGTACACCAACTTGAAAATAAACATAAATTAAAGAAAGATGCCCTGAGCTCAATATGAGTGCACATATGTATATGGATACTCTCTCTCTCATACACACATACACACACACGCACACACACACACACACACACACACAGAGTCATATTTATTTTGAAATAACCAACAGATAGCTTGAGGCTGTGTGGAATAGAAGCAGGAACCCAGGTGATCTCTGCAAATAGTAAACCCGACACAGCAGCCTCTGTGAACTGTCCAGCGGGACATTCCTGCTCATCAACCCAGGGTTCACATCCACAGCAAGATACTGTGCCTCCATGAGTACACATGACATACCTCAGTGTGCACTGACAAAGTTCACCCAGCCCACTATGCAACAGTGAATTTGTCTGCAGAAAGACTTGGGGATTGTGCAGCCTTGTGACTCCAGTGTGTTCATGACCATGCACACGTACTGTGTAGGAACACTAACAGGTGGATCTTGAGCCCAACCCTGTCATATGGCAGTAGAAGCAATCACAAGGTGGAGGGAAGAGAATTTGTCTTCTACTGTTTCATCCACCACCACAATACCACAGTGAATGCCTCCAACTAAAGGGACACCCAGATCCTGATTGTCCTAATCACCCTCTGCTTCCTTTACTCCTAAAGAAACCCACACTGATACCCATCATCTTTACTCACAGGGTATGCTTCAAACAACAGTTCTCACTTGGGACATTATTTGAAAGCATCTGGAAACATGTTTGTTTGTAGAATTACGGATACAACCGGCTCCTAGGTGAAAGCACAGGATGTTGTTACACATACAACAGGACACATGGACAGCCACCTAAAGGGAGGAATTAGCCAGAGTCTTGACACCACTGTTTCTTATAGACCCAACTGATTTTTGCAGCCCTAGGAGAGCTTAGCCAACACCCAAAGTATTTACTAGTAAACATGACTGCAGTACCTAAACAAATCTTTATGAGCGCTGGTGAGGGTCCTTAAAAATAATGGCCAGGAAAAGCTCACCTGCAGAGGCGATCAAAATCTTACAGTTGACCTAACAACTGACAGGCGTCATTTAGCTTCAGGACAACCACCTAATTGGTGTGTCAACAGCTTTCTACAAGGTATCATAATTCTCAGCAGAGAATTTACCAAATTACATATGAAAAAGAAAATCAATTACTAATTTCTCAAACAAAAATGGGGCGGCTGCTACTTTGGAAGCTGCAAAGAGTAAACCAACTGGAAATTATGAACTCAAATACCCATCATAATATAGGGTTAAATCCATTAACATTGGGCACAACTGATTATAGACTACATTTTAATACACTTTTAGTTATTTTTGGAGACTTTAATTAGTTTGATACCCAGTTAGTTCTTCCCAAGCCCTTAACAGCCCATTTCTACCTCTAAATAATAAGGCAGGCTTAGTCACAATAAACATTTCACTAGGTCTCTGGGTTACTGGTCCCAGTTCTGATCTGGGCACTGATCCTGATTTTTAGAGCTGAAGGGTAGCACTCTACCACAGCTGCACTTTCTGCTGTTTTTTTTTGTTTGTTTGTTTCGGGTTTTTGTTTTCTTTAGGTGTTCATATGGAAACCAGAATCTCAGTCAATTTCCTCCCCAGGCTAGCTTCCAACTGCAATCCGCACTTTGAGTCTTCTAAATAGATAGGCATTAATCACCAGCACACAGCAATTTAAAAATATTTTCCCTGAGTGGAGGAGCAGCAGAGTCCTAGCTCAGCTCTCTCCAACACCCCAGTTTAACCACTCCAGAAACTTTTACTCCTAGAAAGACAGCCCAAGTAAGTTATAACAGTACAGGGATTCTGTCCAGGAAGGAAAAATCGACTTTGCTAGCCTGAAAACACAGATTTGAGTTCTGGGCCCCATCCCTCTGCCATGCCAGTGCTGGTGCTGGCACAGTGTCCCACAGTTCGTGCACCTAAAGCACACAGAGGTGACCAAGAAGAAATCCTCCAGATGGTGGCAGACAGACGTGGATCACAGGCTGAGCATGGACAGGACGAAAATTCAGACAAAGCATGAGTACCCCACAAAAGATATTCTCACTCGTGCCCACAGAGAAACTTTTGGGAGGTAGCCTTCCCCCACTGCCAGAGCTCAGCGCCATCTCTGACACTGGCATAGGGTCAGACCAGACTGGAATTAAACCTGGCCTGGGAAAGCCAGGACAAAGGGGCCAGCTTTGAAAAGGGCAAGAGGGACGGACCAATGAGAGCCAGCTCCACCAAGCAGGACAACCCCTACCCAGGTAGGAAGCTCATCCGGGCCACAGTTCACAACTCAGGTGAACTCAGCCAGAGGTGCCCGCCCTGCTCGCCAGAATTTCTAAATTAAAACGGAAAGTGGAGAGCAGGTACTAGCAGCAAGTTACAACCAGATAGGAGAACAAACAGTTCCCGAGACAGATAAATGGCCCCATCACAGAGGAAGCCTAATTCCCAGGCAAAATGGAGCTGAATTCCATAGCCAGCTCTGTTCAGGAGGCTGTCCTGCCCATGAGGGAGGAAACACCCACAGGCAAGCGGCTCTCAGACAGGTAAACCAGTCCAGAGCCAACCCGCCCTGCTGAGTACACAGGCTCTTCAAAGCCAGGCGATAAAAGCACCAGTCTCACAGCAGATGGGAGGAGCCAGGTCTCCCATGACTGTTCACATCCCCCATTTACAGAGGACACCCAAGTCCTATGTGCAAGCTGTGCGAACCACAGAGCCTCAGGATTTCACTGACAGGGGAGGAGGGTCAGAGCTGATCCACCCCCTGAAAACTGAAAGCAGGTTGAAACAGACAAGCATGCAAATGCTTGCAAGGAAACCCGAGACTGGAGAAAGCCCACCCAAACAAGGAAGACTCCATTGGTTTAAACATTTTTTTAAACATTTTTTTTCTATTTTTCATCTCTGAGATGTCGTTGATGTTTTGTTTTCCATTTTTGATTGTTTTATCATTCCTTTATTTTCTTTTTCTGTGGGGGATTGTTAATTTTTCTGTGTTTTGTGCATTTGTCTTCCATTGTTTTTTATTTATTCTCAATTCACATTCTCTTTCTTTTTAATTCGTTTCTTGTGACTAACACCTTCACACTTTTCTGCTAACTCTCCATTATCTATCATTTTAACCTCGTTCTTTCTACCGGTTCTACTCTTCACATTTCCACACCACTGAAACTAAACCAAAATCATCCCTCCCCAATTACATTTTACTCGATTCTCTTCACTACCTCTAACCTACCCTCCATATTTACCTCCAGGACCTCCAGACTCCATTGACCCCTGGTTATTGGATAGAGGGTATTCCTGTTCAACCCAAGTGAATCAAAGTGGTTCATAAAGAAATCCAGCCAGTTCAAAAAGTGTATAAGAACAAAAATTGTTCATAGTATTGTAACGGTATATAATTAACTACTGAATACAGGGCTCAGGATTGGTTGTTATGTTGAAAATGTATTCTTTAGGAACACCAAATCAAATTCTATCTACAGTTATACAAGGTATCTGTATATAATTGTGAACTTCTAAGATTTACACGACATTGCTTGGTAAGGTCTACTTAGTGTCTTAAATGGTGCTCAAAGGTGCTTGTAGATTGGCATTCCCATTCCAAATGGGCGGAAGAAACACAAGATGGCAAACAATGGAGTCCAGTTTCCCACTCAAAACAAGCAGGAAGCAGAGCAGTCAATGAAAGACATAGAATCCATCCATCCATAGACATCAATCAATCCATTAAGTAATAGACGATTTCATGGCCTCAACATAGAGAAAGATAGAAGAACTTGAAGAGGCAAACGAAAAGATAGTTACCCAGCTAAAAGATTTGAGAGACAGCACTCAAAACCATATTAATGAACAAAAGAATTCCATGCAGGACGTAAGAGATACTTATAGCAAGGACATGGAAGTCATCAGGAAAGACCAGTCAGAAGGAAAAGAGATATGAAATCAAGTAGCTAGTCTACACTCCCAACTAGAAGAAGCAGAGGATCGAATCTCAGGAGCTGTAGATTCCCTAGACTCTATGAAGAAATGTCAAAAAAACAATACCAAAACAATCCAATCGACAAAACCGATTACTCCAGGAGCCACAAGAGCCAATCAGGAAGCCCAATTTAAGGCTAATAGATATTGAGGAAAACCTGGAGAAAAAATTAGGGGAATGGGCAAACTATTTAATAGAATATAGCTGAGAACTTCCCAAATATCCCAGAGGAGAGGCTGATACAGATACAAGAAACATTTAAAACCCAAAACCGACCAGACCAAAGGAGGACATCCCACCGACACATTGTCAACAAAACAGGATTAATAGAGTCCAAGGAAAGAATCTTTAAAGCTGTTTTGGAGAAGAAAATAATCACATATAAAGGAAAACCAATCAGAATTACCCCAGACTTCTCAACAGAAACCTTGAAAGCAAGGAGAGCCTGCATGAAGTATACCAAACCCTAAATAAGAAAAACTATCAACCAAGAATACTGTACACAGCTAAACTCTCATTCATAGCCGCAGGCTCATTAGTTGGATCAAAAATCAAAATCCATCTTTCTGTTGCCTCCAAGAGACACATCTATCCAGCAAATGCAAACATCTAAACGTGAAAGGATGGAATAAAATCTACCAATAAATGCCCCCCAAAAGAAGGCTAGAGTTGCAATTCTAGGATCAGATAAAATTGACTACAAATTAAAAATGGTAAGAAGAGACAAAGAAGGTTACTACATACTAATAAAGGGTTCACTCCTACAGGAGTATTTAACCATCCTAAATATGCACACATCAAATACAGGAGCACCCAACTTCATCAAACAAACACTACTAACTCTAAAAACACTCATAGACCCAAATACATTGATAATTGGAGACTTTAACACTCCATGGTCACCTCTGGACAGATCAACATGCCAAAAACGGAACAAAGAAACCACAAAACTAAACAAGTGCATAGACCAAATAGACATAACCAACAACTACAGAATAATTCATCAAGCAATACCAGAATAGACATTGTTTTTGGCAGCACATGGAACATTTTCCAAAATAGATCACATCTTAGGGCACAAAGAAAATCTGCACAAATTGCGAAGTATCAAAATCATTCCCTGCATTCTCTCAGACCACAAAGCAATAAACCTAGAGCTGAACTCAAATAGCCACCACACAAAATCCTACAAACCATGAAGACTAAGCAACATACTGCTGAACCATCTGTGGGTCATTAAAGAAATTAGAACAGAAATTCAAATGTATACGGAATTCAACAAAGATGAGTACACAAAGTAGCAGCTCTTTTGGTACACAGAAAAGGCTGTACTCAGAAGAAAATTCATATCACTGAGTGCATACACCAACAATGTGGATAAACAGCAACTCAACAACTTAAGGGAGCACCTTAATCTTCTCAAAAGAGAACAACAAGCCAAACCCAAAGTCAATAGATGGAAGGAAATAATTAAAACCAAATCAGAGTTAAATAAACTAGAGACCAAAAAAATTGAAACAATCAACAAAACAAAGAGTTGCTTTGTTGAAAAAAATTAACATGATAGACAAAACCCTACCAAACCTGACCAAAAAACGAAGGCAGAACACCCAAATAAACAAAATCAGAGATTAAACAGGTAACATCACCACAGAAACATCCAAAATTCAGAACACAATAAGGGACTATTTTGCAAACCTTTACGCCAACAAATTCAAGAACCTGGAAGAAATGGATGGTTTTCTAGAAAAAATTGATATCCCCAAACTCAATCATGAATATTTAAAGCTTCTAAACAGACTCATATCCAGCATTGAAATAGAAACAGCAATAAGTGGTCTCCCATCCGAAAAAAGTCTAGGTCCAGATGGATTCACAGCAGAATTCTACAAGGCCTTCAAAACAGAACTCACACCAATATTTCTCAAACTCTTCCATGAAATTGAAAGAGAAAGTTCATTACCAAACATATTCTATGACGCTAGCATAACCCTCATCCCGAAACCAGGCAGGGACTCATCACGGAAAGAGAACTGTAGACCGATTTCCCTGATGAACATAGACACAAAAATTCTCAACAAAATTCTGGCCAATCGAATTCAACAGTCATCAAAAAAATCATACACCATGACCAAACTGGATTCATCCAAGGGATGCAAAGTTGGTTTAATATACGCAAGGCAATTATTGTAATCCACCACATTAACCAGAGCAAGATAAAGAACCACATGGTTATATCTCTGGATGCGGAAAAGGCGTTCGATAAAATCCAGCACCCATTTATGATAATAGCCCTGGAAAAACTGGGATTCCTGGGAACATTCCTGAATAAAATAAAGGAAGTTTAGGACAAACCAACTGCAAGCATAATTCTAAACGGTGAAAAGCTAAAGCCATTCACTTTGAAATCAGGAGCAAGACAGGTATGTCTGCTCTCTCCCCCTCCTCTTCAACAGAATACTAGAATTCCTAGCCAGAGCAATTAGGCAAGAAGGAACATAAAGGGGATCCAAATAGGAAAAGATGAAGTGAAACTTTTTCTTTTTGAAGTTTACATGATCCTATACCTAAAGAACCCCATAGACTCTACTCCCTAGCTACTAGAGCTGATCCAAAACTTTGGCTAAGTTGCAGGATATAAAATAAACATTCAAAAATCAACAGCCTTTTATATGCTAATGACCCGAAGACCGACACTGAAATCAGGAAAGCAAGTCCCTTTGCAATATCCTGAAAAAACTTAAAATACCTAGAAATAACCTTAATCAAAGAAGTGAAAGACCTCTATGATGAGAATTTAAAAGCATGAAAAACACAAAATTAAGGCAGAACTAAGGAAATGGAAAAAACTCCCATGCTCCATGATTGGGAGAAATAATATAGTCAAAATGGCAATATTGCCAAAGGCTATTTACAAATTCAATGCAATACCTCTTAATACCCCAACACCATATTTTAATGAAAGAGAGGAAGCAATCCAGAAATTCATATGGAACAATAAAAGACCCAGAATAGCAAGAACAATCCTAAGCAGAAAGAACAGTGCTGGAGGAATTACAATACCCAACTTCAAGCTCTCTTATAAAGCCATAGTAATAAAACAGCTTGGTGTTGGCATTGGAACAGACCTGAAGACCAATGGAACTGAATTGAAGATCCAGAAATGAACCCACAGATCTATGCCTACTTTATCTTTGATAAAGGAGCTAAAAAATAGTCTGGAAGAAAGATAACCTCTTTAACAAATGATGCTGGCAAAACTGGTTCAACACATGCAACAAACGAATACTAGATCCTTATATATCACCCTATACCAAAATCAATTCGAAATGGATCAGACTAGCAATCTTGTATGCAATAAAAACATTGAACAAAGGCAAAGTCAGATTTAAAAATCAAATGACCCCATTTTCTACAAACACATTGACATGATTTCTCTTTAGTCTTTTTCAACAATGATATTTTCCTCATACGTGTTTATTACAATAAATTCTTCCTGAAGCAATAAATGCTTACTGTTGCATGGGATTTTTGGTTTTGTTGGTCCTGGGACTTGAACTCTGGGCACTGTCCCAAGCAACTTTTGCTCAAGGCTGGCATTCTACCACATGAGCCACAGTGCCATTTCCAGATTTTTCTGAGTAGTTTATTGGAGATAAGAATCTCATTGACTTTCCTGCCCAACTGTCTTCAAACTGCAATCCTCAGATCTCAGGCTCCTGAAAAGCTAGGATTATAGGCTTTGAGTCCCGGGACCTACCTTTGCCTGCATTTCTTTGTTGTGGTGTATACATTAAAGAACAGGAAGTATTTGTGTTTCTTACTGTCAGCAGAACTATGTTGAAAACTTAGAAATAACTTGAGAGTACCAACATTAGGATTCATCGCCTTGATGTGGTGAAGGCATGGGAGGTTTAGAAATCTTCACATGTGATAGACAGGCTCTACTGAAGAGACAATGCCCATATTAAACTTATGGCTTCTACTGTGTAACCTCCAACATCCTAAAAATATCCCAGAGACTTTGATGTACTTGCCACTAAAGTTGGTAAGATATGGTGAACAGAGGATGTTGTCCTATTGATCTAGGACTAGATTTCATAAGTACATAGATGCCCTCATACCAATTAATATGATCAACTTAAATACCATCTAAAAAAGTATTCATTGTTGGGGAGAAAAAAAAAACAGAGGCTATTCTCAGCCACAGAAAATGACCAAAATTTATGGATACACATTTTTTTCTGTATAGCTGAATTGCATGTCATCATCCCATGAAAACCAAGAAGCAATTACAGTTATAATCTAGTTATAATGTCAAGCCAGACTCTGGACAACCTGCTTCTGGAAGTCCTCTCCAGGCTGGTATGGCCCGTGCCTTTGTCAGATTAACTGCATGGCCCACATCTGAGGTCATCCTAAATCTCATGATGGAGAGGATCAAACTCAAATACTTCACTACAACTGGTTTAATTGGCTGTAAAAGTCCATAGGCTTTGGGATTATTGTGTTGGAGGGATGAGAAGTTTAGAGGATTAACAATATTTGAAAAACACAGTCATTTTTTTCCAAATATAATATCAGAAAGAAAAACTCCATCTGGGAAGGCCTAGCATGCCCAAGGCCCTGGGTTTGATTCCCAGTGCTGCAAGAAAAGAAAAAGAATAAAGCTGGAGAGGGGGAGAGAAGGGAATAGAAGAGGGGAGTGGGAAAGGAGAGAGGGAGAGAAGGGGGGAAGGGACAAAAGAAGCAAGGGAGAGGACTAGGAAAGGAAGGGAAGGGAGGAGGGGATGGGAAGACAAGGGAGAGCAGAGGAGAAGGAGAGAGAAGAGGGGGAAGACAAAACACACTCCAAATTCATTTGTCACTCAGTGACAAACACAATCAAATTGTCATCCCTATACCTGGGAAAACAAGGAAATGCAATGAAGCTGGGTATTGGGGCACCAGGGCTCATATTTCAGACCCAGTGACTCCAGACTCTGAGACAGAAGGATTGATTGAGCACTTTGCCTTAATACCAGACAAGGCAACACAGCCAGACCCTGCCTTCCAGTATAATTTCTACTCATTAAAAATGAAGTGTAAAATACAAGTCAAATTAAATCCCCTAGCGACCTTAAAGGTAAGTCAGAGCTAACAAACAAACAAAAAACCTTTTTCAATTCAGAACAGTAAATGTTCTTTATTCAAGTGGATTTGTAAAGATCTAGGAATCTGAAGACCACCACAAAAGAAAGGAAACTAGAGAAAAGCTCACAAAAAATTGTTCACGGTGTTCTTCACCAAACTAAATAAAATCCCATTGTAAGTTTCAGCATAAGAAAATGTTTTAATTCTTCGCTCTTTTACTTGAGTCAGCATAGCTTCCTGTATCTGCCTTATCGATAGCATGGGATGAGCCAGCCTGAGAGAGCTGGAGTCCTGTTTTCACTTTTCATCTGCGGTCTGGATCTAGCCCATTGGGTCTTTCCTTATTTGTGACACACATTCGTCAAGATAACTTCATTAGTAATGGAAAAACTGTACATGGAACACGAAATTATTTCTGGGAAAAATGTAAACCTTTCAAATGGTGAATTTAATTTGCCATAAAATCTGGACTGCAATTAAATCAGCACATTGATTAAAAATTCACTTTGGGGCATTTATTTTCAGAAAAAAGTGTGGCTCTCTGTAACAATTTACAAAGAGAACACGCAACAATGCATGATTTTTTTTCACCACAGGAAATAGCATAAACAACAGGATTTGGGTGACTAAAGAATGTCTGCAATAATTTGAGCATTTTCCTTTTTCCTTTGATTTCTCTGCAGAGAAAATACTTCATTATAGAAAATAACACTGTTAGAGAAAGAATGTATGCGCACATTCTTGTGATTCGTGTGTGTGGGGGGGGGTGGATAATGCTGTAAAATATGGCTGTTGAAGTTGGAAAGCTATGTCTAGTATTCAAGAAGGCAAAGCAAACAGAACAAGCCACTGGCATGCATAGACATAGACCACCACTCCATAACACACAAGATACCAATTCTGGAAGTACTTCTTCTTAAGCAGTTTCATTCAAGAATTAGGAGAAATAATTTTTATATGCTTTTCGATTAACCTATATAATCTATTTCTCAAAAACTAACAAAATATGCTAGGCACCATTGGCTCATGCTTACACCAGCTACTCAGGAGGCTGAGAACTGAGGGTTGCTGTTTAAAGCCAGCACTAGCCTTAAAGACTGTCAGCCTGTTATCACCAAGTAACCAGCCAAAAAGAAAAAGCCTGGAAGTAGGGCTGTGGCTCACGTGGTAGAGCACTAGCCTTGATTTAAAAAAGAAAAAATCAGACCACTCCCAGGCCTTGAATTAAGCACCCAACAGGCACAACATACTCTAAAATGAAACATGTAAAGATACACGCAAACCTAATTCAATAATTAATGAAACAGAAAAAGACTAGGTGTTCATCATGATACCCTAGTATGAATGAGCAAAGTAGAGTAAATGCTAAACACGGCGTGCTTTCCCTGCAAGGCCAGCCCAGGTTTTACTAAGCCACAACAATGAATGAGGCCCCACAGGACTTCTGCCCTTACAAGGAGACCATTTTGCACCAGGGTGGGACCTTCCTGGAAATGACCACCTTCCCCTGAAACCATGAAGGTCAATGAAAATAATACTGGCTGCTAGAAAAAAATTGGAAGAGAAAATGCTGAGTGTACCAAATTCTACTTAACCTAACTGAAACTACTTCTTTTGACCTTATTTTCTCTGACCTAAATGTCTATTCAAGAGAATAGTTTTTCCCTTGCTAAAGAAAATTAGGTGAGTGGAGTACTTGCAGTTAGTGATAAAGGATACCCAGGAGACCAAATATGTCAACTTCAACACTGTATTCACCGTAATGTGAAAATCCCACCTACCATCTGGGATTTTCTCACTGGAGGCCAACATTTACTAAAACTCAGCAATTAATTATATTAAATATTACTGTTACATGATACATCCTCAAATTTGTAGAAGGGAAATTTGACTAGTGTCTTTCCAGGGAGTACATTTTTTATATATGTAATGTTTTCAACACTGGGCACCATAGTTATTCTGCATGCTGATTTCCTTTCTATTTCATATTATAAGATGGAACATTGAGATCCTGGGGAAAAATTATTTAACTTTTACAATATTTGTACTAAATTTAATATAAAAAAGGGGGAAAAATCATCTCAAAATTCTAACAACGTTTTTTACTGCAAACACTACTTGCAGAAAAAGAACTCTTCAATTTAGCACCTTTTAAAAGAGATTTTTCAATTGATGATAAAGTATGTGAAATTAACCCTTCCTTTACTCTCACATTCTCTGCCCTCTCAACCCATATTATTCAATAGCTTTCACTGAGTTTTGTTTTGCCATCTTCATTCTCAGATGCAATATGTTTCAGTATTGTTCAACCTGTAACATTCTCTACCCACACGTGGTGTACTTTGTACATATCTTTTAAGGTTAAGAAAACTGAGGCAAGCCATGGGTTAGGAGAGATGAGGAGAATGAAGGAAGGGGATGAATTGTACTCAACTGATATGGTGAATACAACTCCTTTGTACAAAGACTTAAAGTTAAAAAAAAATCACAGTATCTCTATTTAACAAACTAGAACAACATGTAAACTTTCCATGTCCTATTATTAAAATAAATTGTTTTACAAGGCCAAATTTGAAGGCAAGAATGACATTTGGAATTCCTTGAACCCAACCCCATTATCTAATAGCTACAGACAATAGAGATATCAGCTAGGATGAACCAAATCACCTCCTATTGGAACACGAGTTCATTGAGATCTGTTTCCCAACTCTCCATAGAACTCTGATACAAATGTGCTATAGAGGAAGACACTATGGAGACAGCCCAGCTCAGAAAAAAAACCGGATGTGAATTGTGTGGCATTATTAGGAAGAGCAATATAACCAGTACTAGCACAGCTTCTGATCTACCTAGAAGATTTGATAGAAGACTCATCATTTCAAGTTGACATCTGAGTAGGTCGTTAAGGATGGGTAGCCATTTGACATGCATACACGAATGGGGAAGATTCCAGGAAGAAGAGACAGAGACAGAAAAGCAGGAAGAGAACAAGTCTGTAGAATACTATAAGCATTGAGAAAATTAAAAAGAGGATGGAGTCAAGTTGGGCTCCTTCCATAAAGCAGTGGAGAAGAGGTATTTAAGCATAAGATCTACATTTTAGAAGTGTCCCAATGTGCAGGGTGCTGGTGGCTCATGCCTGTCTGTCATCCTAGCTACTCAGGAGTCTGAGCTTTGAGGATCGTGGTTTAATGCCACTGAGAACAATAATGTCTGTTAAAGAGTCTCATCTCCAATTAACTACAAAAACAAAAACCTGGAAGTGGCACTGTGGCTCAAAGTGACAGAGCACTAGCCTTGAAAAGAAAGGAGAAGAGCTTGGAATGTAGCCTACTGGTAAGAGTGTTTGCCTTGTATATATGAAGCCCTTGGTTCAATTCCTCAGCAACATATATATAGAAAAAGAAAGAAGTGGAGCAGTGGATTAAGTGCTAGTGTGCTAGCCTTGAACAAAAACTAAAGCCAGGGACATTACTCAGGACCTGAGTCTAGTACTGGCAAAGAAGGAAGGAAGTAAGGAAGGAAGAAGGAAGGAAGGAAGGAAGGAAGCAAGCAAGGAAGGAAGGAAGGAAGGAAGCAAGGAAGGAAGGAAGGAAAGAAGGAAAGAGAAAAGAAAGAGAGGAAAAGAGAGACAGAGAGAGGAAGAAAGTGACTGAACTCAGGGACAGCACCTGCATTCATGCCCCACAAAAAATAACAACAAGAAAGAATCCACAACATGCTATGTAAGGAATTAAAACCATAGTCCTCTACTATGAGAATTGTACTCAAGTCAACGTCCTTTCTGGGGGCCACCCCAGATCGAAAATGGGCCACTCCGAAGAGTAGAGAGTCACTCACTTTCCTTTCTTGATCTCTACACTATTATTGTGAGTAACTTCCTTCCAGTGGGCTAAAGTCAAGTCCAGGGCAGTGGAAGGGACGTTGCCCATGGCTTTGAGTCTCGTCAGTTGTTCAGTCCACAAAGTAACAAGAGGTAAAACAATTTCAATAAAAGAGAAAAAACAATACACACAGGCCTGATATTTAAAAGACTTACAAACTGGAGATCTCCCAAGTTGATCAGCTGACTCCTGTGAAGGAACAGAAGGAGCAGACCCAAGATCAAGTTGGGCAGGTTGAGCCTCGGTTAGGAGACCCTCCCGGTCAGTTCTGGCCAAAAACCTAACTGACTTGCACACTACTCATATCAAGGCAGGGTTCTCGGGGTCCCCCTTCGAGGGTGGAAGATCTGTGATGACTCCCAGTTCCTCCAGGATTGCTGTGCAAGGGCATCTGCTTCGACAACCCCTTCAAGAAATATGAGTTGGAATGGCCGTTCTCAAGAAGAAAAGTGAAAGCAAAGGAGACGAACAGACAAATGACAGGACAAGACAAATCAACAGTGCTGTTTTCTTACCTTCAGGTCTGGGGTCTCAGTGGTCTCTGGGGGTAATCCAGACAAAATGCGAACTGTTATGCCCAAGTCGCGAGAAGACCACCAAGAAGACCACTGCAGCCCACCTGAGTAAAGCCTTGCTTTTGCATCTCAGAACATCTGGCTCTCGGTGGTTTTCTTGATGGTCTTCTTGTGACTTGGACATAACAAAGGTACACGTGTACACAATGGCTCCCTTCATGAAACTTATGTTTTACCAAAGCCCTTTTTCATCACCATACAAAAGGGCATTTAAAGCCTGCCAACCAAACAGCCAAACCAACAGGAGAGCAAGTAAAAATCAACCTCCACTCACCATCAAGGACTTGGGAATCAAGTGCTGCATATTGTGTATAGTGTAATGAAACACAGTGGAGAACTCCATGTGTCCCTTGGCCCTGAGAATCGACCGCCCCCCACCCCAAACCCGTGAGCTCTTCCCAGGGACCATAATCCTGTCGTTCCTTTCAACCCTGACACTGAACCAGATTTGAACTGACAGCTGTCTGTCACGTGGTTGTCATCTCCAACCACATTTCTTCAGACCTTTCACAGGGTTGAGTTCGAGGTGACCAACCCTATTGTAACAAAAAGATCAGTGTGTCCAGGCCCAAAGCAAGACAGGGATGTGGGATGCCCATTGTAACATCTGACCACCCATGAGAAAGACCGTGAATGTGGCCCCACAGAGGCACCCGAGGGAAGAGAAGCTGACCAGACACCAGATCTGCCTCTGCTCGCAAACAAGTGGTCTTTATGCCAAAAGTTATTTTCAAAAAAGTAATGATGATTCTGTCTCCTGTATTCTATTAAAAAATTCCAAGAAATACCCATTTTTATTCAATCCCAGGCAAAATTTCACATAGCCTGCAATGTCAAGCTGATCTCCAGAAAGTTTATTTAAAAGGCCAGTCATGCAGAAGGGTTGTACAGTAACAATGGGCCTAGTAGTTTCCCAACCATCAATCTCCTAACAAAATGCCAAAGGTCTTTCTACAGAGCCTTGAGCCAAGTAGTCATGTGACTGTTTCCTTTCCCTTCACTCCACATTTCCTTCAACTCACAGGGAAAAATACAGATCCATCAGTTTTTTCCTCCATATACCCTGCTTCTACACACACCTGCTAACATTGCACTGTCATTACAAGATCTCCCAGATGATCAACTCTGTTTGTTTTTTTTTGTTTTTTGTTTTTTTGGCCAGTCCTGGGCCTTGGACTCAGGGCCTGAGCACTGTCCCTGGCTTTCTTTTGCTCAAGGCTAGCACCCTGCCACTTGAGCCACAGCGCCACTTCTGGCCGTTTTCTGTATATGTGGTGCTGGGGAATCGAACCCAGGTCCTCATGTATACAAGCTCTCTTGCCACTAGGCCATATCCCCAGCCCCCCAGATGATCAACTCTCAACAAAAGACTTTGCGTGTGCCTAGCACAGGCTTGACACATAATTGGTACTTAAGATTGTACTTATCATGTGAGTCTTTCTTGAGGGATGGGGGCACTTCTTTCACAAGTGGGTTTTATTGAACGTGCTGAGCAAGAAACATCACAATTTAAAAATTCAGCAGGATCTCAAAAGACTAGAATAAGCTTAGGAAGGGAACATTCTGGACTTTAGAAGTTGTTTCAGGATGGAAGTTAGTTAAGGGTGTTCTAGGCAAGAACTGATCTCTACTGCTGACTGCTGAATTCTATCAAGGATGATGAGGCCAGCACATAAAAGAAAGTTATTTGAAGCAACCATGTGTGTGATGGAGGACTTCTTATTTTCAATAGAGATTTATTCCCTACTCACTTCCACTCTTGGGCAAAGTTTGTTGGGTAGTAGAAATGACCTACCATACATTAGCAAACATTGTCATTATTTCCTCAATATGGCTACCCACTCAGAATTCTCCTTTATCAGGCAGATTTTCTATTTTCTTGGCTTGCCATACTCTAGAATGGTTCTGCTTTTCCAATATTTCCTATAAATCTCAACAAAAATGCCATGTGGGTGATTCAAACCTTACATTGCACAATAGAACTAATACCTTCCCTGCTCCTGGAATGACACTTTGAATGCAACACTTCCCATGGTCTTCTTCTTCGCACCTTTCCATTCATCCTTCAGAAAAGGATGGCTGGCGATGTCAAAAGGATGGGAACATCTGTATTAAAGACCACTACATTCAATCAGACAGTAACTCAAGTACAATTTCATAAATCATCTCCCATTCATAGTAATTTAGAGCTTTTCTTTTGAGTCTAAAGTTAGAAAGAGTCGTTGCAAGATAATCAGCCTGATTGAAAGACAGAAGGCAGGAAAAGGGGCAAAAGAGAGCTGGGAAAGGAGCAATCTTAACCAACTTATTCAGTTTTGAAAATTTTTAATTTGCTCTTCAAAAATATTTAGCAGCCAATATGTATTTGGCCTACATGTAAATATTAGAACACTGTCCCAGGAGAACTTACATTTCATATGTCTCCAATGACAAATAAAAAGGCTTGAAATTGTTAACACATAGGTCACAAGAAAATTTCAGCAGGGCATTAGTGGTTCACACCAGTACATTTAGCTATTCATGAGCTTGAGATCTGATGATCACAGATCAAAAGCTAGTCTGAGCAGGAAAGTCTGTAGGACTCTTATCTCCAATTAACCACCAGAAAACCAGAAGTGGCATTGTGGCTCAAAGTGATAGAGTACTGGACTTGAACAAAAGAGCTCAGAGAGAATCGAAGCCCTTAGTTCAAGTCCTATTACTGACCAAAAAAAAAGGACAAAAGAAAATTTCACTCAGTAGTAAACACCTTGGGGAACTTTCAGAAAACCCAGATCAGACAGAATTTCTACATATCAGCTTTTGATTTCACAGTCCAGCCCATGAATTTTCTGGCCCAGTTATTATTATATTATTATTGTTACAGTATGACTTGCATGTGAATGTATTTCTCATCTTTGACCATTGAAATATGTGCTATTATTTCAATGAGCTTAAGCTGAATCAACATACAAGGTCAGGCCACACTTCTACAGCATAGTAATAGTTCTTCATCTATATTATTTTAAAGCCTTATAATCTATGAGTCCTAGCGCATGCACCTATGTGGCTTTAGAAATGTTCAGTGAGTGGATCCTCTCTAGCATTCACATTTCCTCGATGTTGAAATGGAATATTAAAATAAGAAAGTTTTGGCAGCCTCCAAGAAAAAAGGTTGAGTGCCTCAAGCTATTGATTTTTACTGAAATGAGCCCTTTAATTCCTATGGGAAAGGTTTTATAGGTTTTTCCTTTGATTGTTCTATTGAAAGATCGATATAACAGCTCCTGTGGTATTTCTGAAGAAGCAAATACACTATTAAATATATGGAAGATGCATTTCTTTTATTTTATAGTTTTATAATCTTTATCTAAATTTTTTTGTTAGTGTATACTAATTGTGTCAAGGGGATACATTGGGATACTTCCATGTATAACATTCATTGGTGAAATTTGTCCTCTATTACTCTTTCATATCTGTTTCTCAATTTTTATTTTTAATATTATAATTTACTTTTATTGTAAAGGTGATGTACAAAGGGGTTATAGTTATATAGGTCATGTACTGAGTACATTTCTTTTTGAACAATGTGACCTCTTCCTTCATTTACTCCCCCATTCCCTCCGCCATGCCTCAAACCATCCCCAAGTTATACAGATTAATTTTCAACACAGTATCTGATGAGTGTCCCTGGTACATTTTTTCACATTTTGTTCCACCATTTTTGTACTTCCCTTTACTCTCCCAACACAGATAAACTTACATACAAGGCAAAAAGCACAGAAATCACCAAAAACATCAAAAGCGGAAAAATCATAAAA
Organism: Perognathus longimembris pacificus; assembly: GCF_023159225.1. Lineage (NCBI taxonomy): Eukaryota > Metazoa > Chordata > Mammalia > Rodentia > Heteromyidae > Perognathus > Perognathus longimembris. The sequence continues at coordinate 76,700 of NW_025960074.1, read as the reverse complement.
ACTCAAATAAAAAAATCTCCTTTCCATTTCTTGAAGTTCACTTCAATAAACATCCTTTTGTATTATCATGTGCACATAGCTATTGACCTATTGTGATCCTCTCCTAAGAATATCCTTATTTGGTCTCACTGTTTGAATGGCTAGAGTCCTGTATAATATATCATGTATAAGTGGTATGATTTCTCTTTTACCATCCACTGTGTTTCCCTGTAGATTCCTAGGCCCATTCTAATGACTGTAAAGGAAGGAGACCATGCAACATATGTTTATTTTGGTCTCGCTCACTTTGATGAATTTTTGTCTTTTTTTATTACTGTCAAGGTGAAGTATATATAGGGTGCAGTTACATACACTAGATAGTGAATACATATCTTGTCCAACTAGTTACCCCTTGCTCATATATTTCCTACCTTCCCTCCTTTCCAATTACCCCACCTCAATTTGTACAGTTAATTTCCAACATATTTTCTTGGAAATATTGCTGTTGCATTGGTTCGCATTTTACCATTTATCTCACCATTTTGATGCTCCTCTTCCCTTCCCTAATTCAGAAAGACATATATAAAATTACCATGGTACCAGAATCAGCAGTGACAACAGGGGCTAAGTCATAGTGAAAATGAGCAGATGAAAAAAGAAAAAAATCACACAGTAGGCTGAAACTAACAACATAATGATAAACCACTTATTTCCATGTTTTGGAACCATTTCTCCTAGCATCATCTTATATAATCATCTGTATATAGCTATTGAGCTATTGTGATCATCTGCTAGGACTATCCAAGACATATACTAATTCATACCAATAAGGGAGAACACAGCGTTTTTGTTTCTTTGGGTCTGGCTCTCTTCCCTTAGAAAAAATTAGGAAAAAGTCACACTAAGTACTTCCATTTCCTTATGATTAGAGCAATATCATTCTTTCTGCTGAAAGCATAGAATTCCATTGTATATATATGCCACATTTTACTGATCCATTAATTTAATCGAGGGGCATCTGGGTGATCCCATATCTTGGATATGCTAAACAATGCTGCAATGAACATGCAGTGCTGACAGCCTTAGTGTGGTTTGTGGTTAATTGGATAAATGCCCAGGACTGGAATTGCTGGGTCATAGGAAATTTCTATGTTTAGTGTCTTGAGGAACCTTTATACTGCTTTCAAGAATAGTTGAACAAATTTACATTCCCACTAACTGTAGGAGAGTTCCCTTTGGCCATATCCCCCCACCCTCCAGCATCTATTATTGTCACTTTTCTTTTTTCCCTTATTGACTGTCAAAGTGATGAAAAGAGTGGTTACAGTTTCATACGGTAGGCCTTGAGTACATGTCTTGTACTGTTTGTTACCTCCATCAGTGCACCCTCCCCATCCTCCTCCTCATGCCCCCTTGTACTGTTACCTCCATCATTCCCCATACCCCTTCCCTTTCCATCCTCATGCTGTTTATTATCTCCATTTCCCCCCTCCCCCACCCCTTTTACTGTTTTTTACCTCCATCATTCCCCCTCCCCTCCCTCTACACTCCCCCTACCCTTTTGTACTGTTTGTTACCTCCATAATACCCCGTCCCCATTCCCCCCCTTTTACTGTTTGTTACCTCCATCATTCCCCCAACCCCACCACCTCTCCCCTTATACAGATTTTACCTCCATAGTTCCACAGCTCCCCTCCCCTTTGTACTCTTTGTTACCTCCATCGCTGCCCTCCCCCTCCCTCCCCCCTCCCCTCTGTGGGCTCTCTCTCTCGACTTCCCCTCGCTTGGGGGGGAAGGGGCTTGTCTTCCTGTTCCTGGGTGGCCCTTTATCGCTCTTACGTGGGAGTGATGGCCACAGGTAGCCTCGTCTGTCTCCCGAATTCCCCTCGCTTGGGAGGGAATGGGCTTGTCCACCCCTTCCTGGGTGGTCCATTACCACTCACGAGGGAGTGATGGCCACGGGTAGCCTCGGTGGCGTGTGGTCGCAGGGTGCCCAAAAGCCGCCAAGAACGACGCGGGCGTGTGGGTCCCTGGAGAAAACCTCTAGGGCTTCTGTTTATTCAAATGAGGAACCTCCCAGATATACTCCAAAGGCAGGCACAAGAGAGGGGCCCCTGATTGGTCCCAAGGAGCTGTCCCTCAAATGATGTCAGACTTCCTTCTCTTCCGGTTAAAGACAGGAAGGGGAGGGACAGGCTGAGGTCAGCTGTTGCCCCTTAAAGGTACAGCGGACCCCAACATCCTCCCCCCCTTGTACTGTTTGTTACCTCCATCATTCCCCTCACCCTACCACCTCTCCCCATGTACAGTTTTTTCCTCCATAGTTCCTCAGCTCCCCTCCCCATTGTACTGTTTGTTACCTCCATCGCTCCACCTCCCTCCTCCCTCTCCCCTCCCATCCCCCTTGTACTGTTTGTTACCTCCATCATTCCCCTCCTTTTCCCCCTCCCCCCTTGTACTGTTACCTCCATCATTCCCCTCCCCATTCCTCTCCCATCCCCCTCTCCTCCCCCCTTGTACAGTTTGTTACCTCTATCATTCCCCCTTTCACTCCCCCTCCACCTTGTACTGTTTCGTACTTCCTTCTTTCTCCCTTGCCCTCCCCCCTCCCCCTCCCCTTCCCCTCCCCCTCCCCTTGCACTGTTTGTTACCTCCATCATTCAGCATAACCTCCCCCTCCCCCCTCCCATAACCCCTTGTACTGTTACCTCCCTCATTCCCTCTCCCCGTCTCCCCCTCTTCCCCGCTCCCCCATAGAAAGATGATATTTATCATTGGGAAGGTTAAAATGTATACTGTCAAATTTATGTAGGTACTAAATTTCAATCAAGGAAAAATATATATACATATCTTCATAATTAGAAGCATTGCGGTAGGGACGGGGAGCCTGTGCTTGAACTCAACATGAGCACTGTCCTAAGCTTTGACATCCTTCAGGCCAATGCTCTACCACTTGAGCCACAGCTCTGTTTTCCTTTTTTGATATTTATTTTAAAGCAGGAGAGAAAAGTTTATTACAGAACAGCTGGCCTGTGGTGGTGATGATTCATTGCCAAAGAGAAGGGAGAGAAGGGAGAGACTGGGTGACCCTCAGCCAGCCCTGCCTAATCTAGGGCAGGGGATTGGGCCAGGTGGATTAGGATGTGACCTTAGGGAAGGGGAAGGTACCTGCCTCCAGGCCTGCTGGTTACCCAGTAACTGGGTGGACACTTAATAAGGTGGGGGCATCTGCTTTGAGCCCTCCACGAGGGACCTAATATTCCAGGCTTTTAATAGCTATGGAAAAGGACGATGACTCTCTGGCTGCTTCCTGCTGGTAAAGGGCGTCGACATTAGGGATAAAAGGCAGAAATGTGGCCCCTCCTGGAGAAGGCTAGCAGTAGGGTCCCTTGGTGTTAGATGGCAGTCCTTGAATGAAGCCTGGAAGTCTCATGAGGCAGGGGCTGGATTTGTCCAGCCTCTGTTTCCCATTTTGAGTGTTTTTTTTTGTTGTTGTTCTTGGATTTGTTTTTGTTTCGTCAGTCCTGGGACTTGGGACTCAGGGCCTGAGCACTGTCCCTGGCTTATTTTGGTCAAGGCTAGCAAACTGAAACGTGAGCCACAGCACCACTTCTGTCCTTCTCTGTTTCTGTGGTGCTGAGGAATTGAACCCAGGGCTTCATGCTTGCTAGGCAAGCACGCTTCATGTTAGATTCACTTTACTAACCCTGGACAATGTCAACTAAATTCCTGCAAAGTTGTAAATTATGTCCCCTCCCTATTTCCATGGTAGAAAACATTAGTCCTTAGAACTAATTGCTCTTAACCATATTATTTAACAGGAAAATATTTTTCTGATGAACTTACATGTACATATATTCTGCTCCAAAGGAATACATTTTAATTTTCTAAACCTCTTGGGTTTCCTAAATGGTACACTGCTGTTGTGAAATGTGACTCACCATTCACAAATTTTCACTAATAAACGTGCTTACATCTGTTTGATTTCATGCACATGTAATTTATTGAACCTTGAAAACCTTCTTCCTTGTACCATTTGCTAACATGAAAAGGGAGCATTCTCTGGAGGACCATAGTTAAAAGTATGGCTATTCAGGAAAGATGCTTCATGCAAGCATCATGGCTACGAAGACACTTCTAAAGGCCCTCATAAACAGATTGAGAGCAACAAAAGCAGAAGATGAAGGGGCCTCTGAGTTCTTCCCTCCAGTCTCATGTTCTAGCACACTATCATCAAATAGTCAAAAGGACCTAAGATTTGGCATGAACGAGGCAGTTTTAACCAAATTTCCTAGTACTATGAAGCCCAGAGTTGGAAATCATGGAAATGATCATGATTGCAATCAATCCTGACAAAGCCAAAGTTTGATTTTCTACAAATTGGATGGAAATTTGGTGGGGAAAACAATGTGACAAGTTGGCTGGCACCAGTGGCTCATGCCAATAATCCTAGCTACTCAGGAGGTTGAGATCTGAGGATCACATTTGGAATCCAGCCCAGGCAGAGGAGGCTATGAGACTCTTTTCTCCAATTAAATGATAGAAAAAGCTTCAGTGTGCTCCTTCCCTTTAAAACTTGTACAATGACGAGTAGAGGAGGCAGGAATTAGTGGCATATATGAAAATAATCAGAAGTTTAAATCAGCATGGACCTCTATGTCTGTGGACAGAAGTACAAGTAAAGAAAGAATATGACTGCAACTGGAGGTTCCTTAGTATGCAGTATGATATACAGAACTGAAGTTTTCTTCTCTGACCAAACTGCAGCTTTATTCAGATCTGGTATTGCAAGCAAGCACTCTAAGGAAAAACAAACTCAAACTGCCTAATAACCCAAAGGCATTAATCCTAAAAATAAAAACATTTATTCTGAGAGTAGTGGGAAATACAATCTGCGATTTCAAACATCTGAAGAACTGTCATAAAGAGAGGTATTTCTGCTTTTTAATGACAGTGAATGGTGATGATGTCCGGAATCAAATGATGGATACTACATGAAAACAAATGTTTAACCTAACAAAAAGATGAACTTCTCCAACAAATGTGTCCAAAGACTGAAGACCATATATTTCAATAAACCCTACACTGCATGACTATTTAAGCAAAATCTCATTGGAGGAATTTAAGAATGCAATGTGAAAAAACTGTAGCTAGCCTCTGATTACACACACAACACTGAGAATTTTCGAGGTCAGCACAGGTGGCACAATAGGCGGGGTCAGACTGGAAGGCAGGCTATGTGTCCATGTTAGCAGAGTGCCAGGGGGCCTTGAAAGCCATTGTTAAACACCATAGCTCAGTATTTAAGTACCTATGATCACATAAGATGATGTGAAGTGAAACAAACTCTAAGATACGGAAACAAGTGGTATATCATTGTTGTTATTTTTAAGGTGCTAAATGAAATCGTTCCTTTTTCCTTTTGCTTATCTTCCCTATGGTTTAGCCCCTCTTGTCACTGTTTTTGATTTTGATACCCTCGGTAATATATATATATATTTGTCTGAATTAGGGAAGGGAAGGGGAACTTCAAAATGTTGAGACAAATGGTAAAACGTGAACCAATGCAACACTAATAACTACAAGATATGTTGTAAACTAACTGTAAAATTGGAGGGAGGGGGAAATACAGGAGGAGGAAAGGTGGGAGAAAAATGAGGGATGAGATAGCAAGTTTGACAACAAATGTACTCATTACCTTAGGTATGTAAATGTAACCCTCCTGTACATCAACTTGACAATAAACATAAAATAAAGTAAGATGCCCTGAACTCAAGAATTAATACACATATGTAGATGGATACTTTCTCTCTCTCATACACACACACACACACACACACACACACACACACACACACAGAGTCATATTTATTTTTAAATACCCAATAGATAGCTTGATGCCATGTGCAATAGAAGCAGGAACACAGGTGACCTCAGCAAACAGTAAACCCAACACAGCAGCCTCTGTGAACTGTCCAAGCAGGACATTGAAAGCATCTGGAAACATGTTTGGTTGTAGAATTACGGATGCAACCGGCACCTAGGTCAAAGCACAGGATGTTGTTACACATCCAACAGGACACATGGACAGCCACCTAAAGGGAGGAATTAGCCAGAGTCTTGACACCACTGTTTCTTTTAGACCCACCTGAGTGGGTCTCAATTTTTGCAGCCCCAGAAGAGCTTAGCCAACACCCAAAGTATTTACTAGTAAACATGACTGCAGTACCTAAACCCATCTTTATGAGCGCGGGTGATGGTCCTTAAAAATAATGGCCAGGAAAAGCTCACCTGCAGAAGGGATAAAAATCTCACAGTTGACCTAACAACTGACAGGGGTCATTTATCTTCAGGAAAACCACCTAATTGGTGTGTCAACAGCTTTCTACAAGGTATCATAATTCTCAGCAGAGAATTTACCAAATTACATAAGAAAAATAAAGAAAGTCAAATACTAATTTCTCAAACAAAATGGGGGGCTGCTACTATAGAAGCTGCAAAGAGTAAACCAACGGGGAATTATGAACTCAAATACCCATCATAATATAGGGTTAAATCCATTAATATTGGGCACCACTGATTATAGACTATATTTTTATACACTTTTAGTTATTTCGAAGACTTTAATTAGTTTGATACCCAGTTCTTTCCAAGACCATAACAGCCCATTTCTAGCTCTAAATAATAAGGCAGGCTTAGTCACAATGAACATTTCACTAGGTCTCTGGGATTTTGGTGCCAGTTCTGGTCTGGCCAATGATCCTGTTCTTTTGTGCTTAAGGCTAGCACTCTCACAAAGCTCCACTTTCTGCTGATTTTTTTTTTTTTTGTTTTCTTTTGGTGGTCAATTGGAGACAAGTATCTCAGTGACTTCCCTACCCAGGCTAGCTTCCAATTGCAATCCTCACTTTTGAGCTTTCCAAATAGCTAGGCATGAACCACCAGCACATAGCAATTTAAAAATATTTTCCCTGAGCAGCGGAGCAGCAGAGCCCTAGTTAAGCTCTCCAACAACCCAGTTTTACCACTCCAGAAACTTTTACTCCTAGAAAGACAGCCCAAGTAAGTTATAACAGTACAGGGATTCTGTCCAGGAAGGAAAAATTAACTTTGCTGGCCTGAAAACACAGATTTGAGTTCTGGGCCGCATCCCTCTGCCAAGCCAGTGCCGGCGCTGGCACAGCTTCTCACAGTTTGTGGACCTAAACCACCCAGAAGTGACCAAGGTGAAATCCTCCAGATGGTGGCAAACAGACGTGGATGGCAGGCTGAGCATGGACAGGCCGAAATGGCAGACAAAGCATGAGTACCCCAGAAAAGTTATGCTCACTCGTGCCCACAGAGAAGCATCGGTAGCCTTTCCCCCACTGCCAGAGCAAAGCACCATCTCTGACACTGGCATAGGTTCAGACCAGACTGGAAATAAACCCGGCTTTGGGAAAGCAAGGACAAAGGGGCCACCTTTGAAAAGAGCAAGAGGGACAGGCCAATGAGGGCCAGCTCCACCCAGAAGAACAACCCCTGGCCAGGTGGGAAGCTCATCCAGGCCACAGTTCACAACTCAGGTGAACTCAGCCAGAGGTGCCCGCCCTGCCCGCCAGAATTTCTAAATTAAAATGGAAAGTGGCGAGCAGCTACCGGCAGCAAGGAACAACCAGATAGGAGAACAAACAGTTCCCGAGACAGATAAATGGCCTCATCTCAGAGGAAGCCTAATTCCCAGCCCAAAATGGAGCTGAATTCCATAGCCAGCTATGCTCAGGAGGCCATCCTGCCCATGAGGGAGGAACCACCCCTAGGCAAGCCACTCTCAGACAGGTAAACCAGGCCAGAGCCAACCGCCCTGCTGAGTCCACAGCCTCTCCAAAGCCAGGTGATAAAGGCACCAGTCTCACAGCAGATGGGAGGAGCCTGGGCTCCCAAGACTGTTCACATCCCCCATTTATAGAGGACACCCAAGTCCTATGTGAAAGCTGTGCGAACCACATAGCCTCAGGATTTCAATAAGAGAGGCGGAGGGTCAGAGCTGATCCACCCACTGCAAACTGAAAGCAGGTCAAACCACACAAGCATCAAAATAGACTACAGACAATTCCAAGGAAACCAGAGACTGGAGAAAGCCCACCCAAACAAGGAAGACTCCATTTTTAAAGATTTATTTTTATTTTTTATTTAACAGATGTTGTTGGTTTTTTGTTTTCCAATGTATAGACAAATGGTAAAACGTGAACCAATGCAACAGTAATAACTACAAGATATGTTGTAAATTAACTGAAAAATTGGGGGGTGGGATATGGGAAGAGGGTAGCTGGGTGAATAATGAGGGACAAGGTAGCAAGTTTGACAAGAAATGTAGTCATTACCTTAGGTATGTAAATGTAACCCCTCTGTACACCACCTTTACAATAAACATAAAATAAAGATGCCCTGAGCTCAAGTACTAGTGCACATATGTATATGAATACTCTCTCTCTCTCTTTCATACACAAATACACAAATACACACACACACACAGAGTCATATTTATTTTTAAATACCTAATAGATAGCTTCAGGTTGTGTGGAATAGAAGCAGGAACAGAGGTGATCTCCTCAGAAAACAGTAAACCCGACAAGTTGCATGTTTGAACTGTCTAGCGGGACCTTCCTTCTCATCAACCCAGGGTTCACTTCCACAGCAAGATACTCTGCCTCCATGAGTACACATGATATACCTCCATGTGCGCTGTCAAAGTCCACCCAGCCCACTATGCATCATTGGACATCTCTGCAGAAAGACGTGGGGATTGTGCATACTTGTGACTCCAGCGACTCCAGTGTGTTCATGATCACACACACATACTGCATAGGAACACTAACAGGTGGATCTTGAGCCCAACCCTGCCATATGGCATCAGAAGCATTCACAAGGTGGAGGGAAGAGTATTTGTCTTCCCCCGTTGCATCCACCACAGCAATAGAAGCCGAGAATTCTCCACCCCAGGAAGACCATAGTGAATGCCTCCAACTATAGGGAGACCCAGATCCTGATTGTCCTAACCAACCGCTGCTTCCTTACTCCTAAATAATCTCCATCTAAGGAGGACCCCCAAGCCCTTCCTGAAAGCTGTGCGAACCACAGAGCCCCAGGATTTCCCTAACAGGCGAGGAGGGTAAGAGCAGATCCACCCCCTGAAAACTGAAAGCAAGTCAAACCAGCCAAGCAGCAAAATAGACTATAGACCATTGCAAGGAAACCAGAGACTGGAGAAAACCCACCCAAACAAGGAACACTCCATTTTTTAAAAACATTTTTTAAACTTTTTTTTTCTATTTTTCATTTCTGAGACGTCGTTGGTATTTTGTTTTTTATTTTTTTTTGTTTTATCGGCTTTTTTTATTTCCTTTTTCGGGGGATGGGTTGTTAATTGTTTTGCGTTTTGTGCATTTGTCTTCCAGTATTTTTCTTTGTTTCTCTTTTCACATTCTCTTATTTTTAAATTACTTTCCTATGACTAACAGCTTCACTCTTTTCTGCTAACTCTCCATTATTCATCATATTAATCTTGTTCTTTCTACCGATTCTATTCTTCTTCACATTTCCATGTCACTGAAATGAAACCAAAATCACCACCACCACCACCGCCACCATCACCACCACCCCCACATACATTTTACTCTATTCCCTTCACTACCTCTCACTTATCCTCCAGATTTACCTTCAGGAACTCCAGACTCCATTGATCCCTGGTTATTGGATAGAGGATATCCCTGTTCAATCCAAGTGAATCAAAGTGGTTTATAGAGAAATCCAGCTCATAGTATTTTAACAGTAAATAATTAACTATTGAATACAGGATTGGTTTTTATTTTGGAATTGTATTTTTTAGGAACACCATATCTCATTTTATATACAGTTATACCAAGTATCTGTATATAATTGTGAACTTCAAAGATTTACACAAAAGTGCTTGGTAAGGTCTGCTTTGGGTCTTAAACGGTGCTCACAGGTGCTCTTAGATAGGCATTCCCAATCCAAATGGGCAGAAGAAACACAAGATGGCAAACAATGCAGTCATATCTCCCACTCAAAACAAGCAGGAAGCAGAGCAGTCAATCAAAGACATAGAAGAGAACCCTCAAAATGCTCTACAAAGTCTACTGATAAACATGTTAAATGAAAAGTTTGAATCCATCCATACATCAACCATCCATAAAGTAATAGATGATTTCATGGCCTCAACAAAGAGAGAGATAAATGAACTTCAAGAGTCATATGAAAAGATAACTACCCAGCTAAAAGATTTGAGAGACAGCACTCAAAACCAAATTAATAATGTAAAGATGTCCATGCAGGACCTAAGAGATACTTCTAGCAAGGACATGGAAATCATCAGGAAAGACCAGTCTGAAGTAAAAGAGATTCAAAATCAAGTAACTAGCCTACAGTCTCAAGTAGGTGAAGCAGAGGATCAAATCTCAGGAGCTGAAGATTCCCTAGAATCTATGGAGAAATGTCACACAAAAAATACAAAACCAATACAATCGATAAAACAGATCACTCCAGGAGCTCCAAGACACAAGCAGGAAGCACTATTTAAGGCGAATAGCAATTGAGAAAAACCAGTAGAAAGAAGTTAAAGGAATATGCAACCTATTTTACAGAATATTAGCCAAGAACTTCCCAACTATCCAGGAAGGTAGGCCTATACAGATACAAGAAGCATTTAGAACCCCAAAGCGACCAGATCAGAATCCCACTGACACATTGTGATCATAACAGGATCAGTAGAGTGCAAGGAAAGAATCCTTAAAGATGTTACGGAGAAGAAAGAAATCACAAATAAAGGAAAAGCAAGCAGAATTACCCCAGACTTCTCAGCAGAGACCATGAAAAGCAAGGAGATCCTGGAATGAGGTATGCGAAACCCTAAATAATAATAAATATCAATCAAGAATGCTGTACCCAGCTAAACTCTCATTCATAGTGAAGGTCAAATAAAAGTCTTCCACAGTAAGGAAAAACTGAAACAATGTATCTCCACCAAACCAGCTTTACAGAAAATCCCCAAAGATGTACTATACAGGGAAAATAATCAAGATCCCAATACAGACAGAGAAATGAACCCTAAATAGAAAACCGGAATATTAGATCAAGAATTGGGAAGACACAGCTTTTAACAAGATAGCTACAATGAAAGGACAAATGATCATCTCGCAAAACTAACTCTCAACATTAATGGACTTAATTCTTCATTTAAACGACATAGGCTCATTACTTGGATCAAAAATCAAGATCCGTCTTTCTGCTGCCCCAAGAGACACATCTATCTAGCAAAAGCAAACTTCTTCTAAAAGTGAAAGGCTGGAATAAAATCTACCAATAAATGGCCCCCAAATGCAGGCTGGAGTGGAATTCTAGCATCAGATAAAATCGACTTCAAATTAAAAATGGTAAGAAGAGACAAAGAAGGTTACTACATACTAATAAAGGATGTCTCCTACAGGAGGATATAACCATCTTAAATATCCACACACCAAATACAGGAGAAACCAACTTCATCAAACAAACACTACTGACTCTAAAAACACTCATAGTCCCAAACACATTGAATGTTGGAGACTTTAACACTCCACTGTCACCTCTGGACAGACCAACAGGCCAAAATCTGAACAAAGAATCCACAGAAATAATCAACGGCATAGACCAACTAGACTTAACCAACATCTACAGAATATTCCATCAAGCAATACCAGAATACACATTCTTTTCAGCAGCCCATGAAACATTCTCCAAAATATATCACATCTTAGGGCACAAAGAAAATCTGTACAAATTCAGAAGTATGAAAATCATTCCCTGCCTTCCCTCAGACCACAATGGATTAAAATTAAAGCTCAACTCAAACAGCCACCACACAAAATCATACAATCCATGGAGACTAAGCAACACACTGCTGAACCATCAGTGGGTCATTGAAGAAATTAGACCAGTAATTCAAATGTTTATCGCATTCAACCAAGGTGAGTGCACAAAATACCACCTCCTTTGGGACACAGCAAAGGCAGTACTCAGACGAAAATTTATATCTGAGTGCCTACACCAACAATCTGGATAAACAGCAACTCAACAACTTACGGAATCACCTTAATCTTCTCAAAAGAGAACAAGAATCCACACCCCAAGTCAATAAATGGCAGCAAATAATTAAAATCAAATCAGAATTAAATATTCTAGAGAGAGAAAAAAAAACATCGCAACAATCAACAAAACAAAGACTTGGATCTTTGAGAATATTAACAAGATAGACAAATTCCTAGCAAACCTGACCAAAAAAAGATGGCAGCACACCCACATAAACAAGATCTGAGATAAAACAGGTAAAATCACCAGAGAAACAACCAAAATTCAGAACACAATAAGGGACTATTTTGCAAACCTTTGTGCCAACAAATTCGAGAACTTGGAAGAAATGGATGATTTTCTAGAAAAAATTGATACCCCCAAACTCAATCATGAAGATTTAAACCCTCTAAACAGACTCATACCCAGCACTGAAATAGAAACAGCAATAAGTGATTTCCCATCAGAGAAAATCCCATGTCCAGATGGATTCACAGCAGAATTCTACAAGGCTTTCAAAACAGAAGTCACACCAATATTTCTCAAAATCTTCAATGAAATTGAAAGAGAACGCTCACTACCAGACTTATTCTATGAAGCCAGTATAGCCCTCATCCCAAAACCAGGCAGGGACTCATCAACGAAACAGAACTATAGAACGATATCCCTGATGAACATAGATGCAAAAATTCTCAACAAAATTCTGTCCAATCGACTTCAACAGGTCATCAAAAATATCATACACCATGTTCAAACTGGATCCATCCCAGGGATGCAAAGTTGGTTCAATATACACAAGTCAATTAATGTAATCCACCACATCAACCAGAGCAAGGTAAAGAACCACATGGTTATATCTCTGGATGCAGAAAAGGCGTTCGATAAAATCCAGTACCCATTTATGATAAAAATCCTGGAGAAATTGGGATTCCAAGGAACATTCCTGAATATAATAAAGGCAGTTTATGACAAACCAACAGCAAGCATAATTCTAAATGGTGTAAAGCTAAAGCCATTCCTTTGAAAATCAGGAGCAAGATTGGGATGTCTGCTCTCTCCCCTCCACTTTAACATTCCTAGCCAGAGCAATTAGGCAAGAAGAAAACAAAAAGGGGATCCAAATAGGAAAAGTTGAAGTTAAGCATTCTCTCTTTGCAGATTACATGATCCTATACCTAACGAACACCATAGACTCTACTCCGTAGCTACTAGAGCAGATCCAAAACTTTGGCAAAGTTGCAGGATATAAAATAAACCCTCGAAAATCAACAGCCTTTCTATATGCTAATAACACGAAGACAGAGGCTGAAATCAGGAAAGCAACTCCCTTTGCAATAGTCTCAAAAACACAAAATACCTAGAAATAACCTTAACCAAAGAAGTGAAAGACCTCTATGATTAGAACTTTAAAAGCATAAAAAACAAAATTAAGGCTAATTAGTACAGGTTTAGGCAAGTCATAGCCGAGCATCACAAGGCCCACTAGCTATATCTTATGAACATATAAGATGATGCTAAGTGAAATGAACTCCATGTTATGGAAACAGTTGTAACTACTTTCAACGTCCTATGTGTATCTGTAGCTTCTATTATTGATGATGTTCTTGTATCACCTTCCTGTGGTTGTACCTACACTATCTCTGTAATCATATCTGCGTATATTTGAAACCGTGTATACTGGTATTGGAAATAGGGAATTGAAAGGGAATACCAAATTTGAGAGACACAGGGTAAAAAAAGACAAACAACTACGAAAGCAATACTTGCAAAACTGTTTGGTGTAAGTGAATTGAACATCTCCGTGGGGGTGGGGGAAGGGAAAGGGGGAGAAGGGAAGGGGGTATGAGGGACAAGGTAAGAAACTGTACAGGAAATGTTTCCAGTGCCTGAAGTATGAAACTTTAACCTTTCTTTTTTTTTTTTTTTTTTTTTTTGGCCAGTCCTAGGCCATGAACTCAGGGCCTGAGCACTGTCCCTGGCTTCTTTTTGCTCAAGGCTAGCACTCTGCCACTTGAGCCACAGCGCCACTTCTGGCCGTTTTCTGTATATGTGGTGCTGGGGAATCGAACCTAGGGCCTCATGTATACGAGGCAAGCTCTCTCGCCACTAGGCCATATCCCAGCCCAAACTTTTTTTTTTTTTGGCCAGTCTTGGGCCTTGGACTCAGGGCCTGAGCACTGTCCCTGGCTTCCTTTTGCTCAAGGCTAGCAGTCTGCCACTTGAGCCACAGTGCCACTTCTGGCCATTTTCTGTATATGTGGTGCTGGGGAATCGAACCCAGGGCCTCATGTATATGAGGCAAGCTCTCTTGCCACTAGGCCATATCCCCAGCCCCCCAGCCCAAACTTTAACCTTTCTGTACATCAGTTTGATAATAAATTTTGAAAAAAATAAAAGAACTAAGGAAATGGAAAAAACTCCCATGCTCCTGGATTGGGGAGATTAATATAGTCAAAATGGCAATATTGCCAAAAGTTATCTACAAATTCCATGCAATACCCACTAATATCCCAACACCATTTTTTAATGAAATTGAGGAAGCAATCCAGAAATTTATATGGAAAAATAAATGACCCCGGACTAGCAAAAACAATCCTAAGCAGAAAGAACAGTGCCGGAGGAATTACAATACCAAACTTCAAGCTGTATTATAAAGCTATAGCTATAAAAACAGCTTGGTATTGGCAATGGAACAGGCCTGAAGACCAATGGAACAGAATTGAAGATCCAGCAGTGAACACACAGAACTATGCCCCCTTAAACTTTGATAGAGGAGCTAAAAAAATACGATGGAAGAAAGATAGCCCCTTTAAAAAATGGTGATGGCAAAACTGGTTCAACACCCACACAAAGCAAAACTAGATCCTTATATATCATCCTGCACCAAAATCAATTCCACATGGATCCAAGATCTTGAAATTATAACAGATACCTTGAAAGCACTAAAAGAAGTAGGAGAAACACTTGGGCACCTTGGCACAGGACAGACCTTCCTTAACAAAGAGCCATAAATGCTACAAATCAAAGAAAGGACGAGCAAATGGGACTGCATCAAACTGCTGAGCTTCTGCAGGGCAAAGGACATAGCTCACAAGATGAATGGAAAGCCTACAGATTGGGAAAAGATCTGTATCAGCCATACAATGAACAAAGACCTCATATCTAAAATATATGCAGAACTACAAAAAATTAAATTCCTCCAAAATAAAATCGCAAACCAACAGCCCCCTCAACAAGTGGGCTAAAGACTTACAAAGAGATTTCTCTGATGAGGAAGTGAGAATAGCCAAGAGACATACTAAAAAGTGCTCTATATCTCTGGCCATAAAAGAAATGCAAATCAAAACAACATTGAGATTCCATCTCACCCCAGTAAGAATGACCTATATCAAGAAAACTAACAATAATAAATGTTGGAGGGGATGTGGACAAAGGGAACCCTACTTCATCGTTGGTGGGAATGTAAACTTGTTCAGCCTCTCTGGCAAGTGGTATGGAGATTTCTCAGAAGGTAAACATAGAGCTCCCTTATGATCCAGAAGCCCCACATTTGGCATCTACCCAAAGACCACAGAGAAGAACACACAAAAGCTACCAGCACAACAATATTCATCACAGCACAATTTGGCATAGCTAAAATATGGATCCCACCCAGTAACGCTCAGTAGATGAATGGACCAGGAAAATGTGGTACATATACACAATGGAATTTTATACCTCTATCTCAAAGAATGACATTGCCGCATTTGTAAGGAAATGAAAGGACTTGGAAAAAATTATCCTAAGTGAAGTGAGCCAGACCCAAAGAAACATGGATTCTATGCTCTGCCTCATAGGGAATAGTTAGCACAGGTTTAGGCTAGTCACAGCAGAGGATCACAAGAGCCCAATAGCAATACTCTTATGAACACATAAGATGAGGCTAAGTGAAACAACCTCCATTTTATGGAAACAACTGTTATATCACTGCTGTAATTACTTTCAACATGCCATGTGTAACTGTAGCTTCTACTGTTGATGATGCTCTTGTATCCCCTTCCTGCGGTTATACCTGCACTATCAGTTTATCTTATTTGAGTACTTTGGAAACTGTATATACTGGTATTAGAATTAGGAAAGTGAAAGGGAATATCAAAACCGAGAGACACAGGATAAAAAGACAAACGACTACAAAGGCAATGCTTTCAAAACTGTTTGGTGTAAGCCAAGTGAACAACTCTTGTGGGGAGAGGGGCAGGGGGAGGGGAGGGTAAATGAGGGAGGAGGTAACAAACATTATAAGAAATGTATGCAAGGCCTAACATATGAAACTGTAACCTCTCTGTACATCACTTTGACAATAAATAAGAAAAAAAATGTTTTTCCTATGAGGAAAACCATACAGTCTATGTTTCTTTAGGTCTGGCTCACTTCACTTAGTAAATTTTTTTGGAATAATTAGTACATATTTAGGCTAGTCAAAGCAGAAGTCATAGTAGCCCAATAGCTATGCCCTTATGGACACTTAAGATGATGCTAAGTGAAATGAGCTCCATGTTATGGAAACAAGTGGTATACCATTATTGTAATTATTTTCAATATGCCGTATGAATCCGTACTCTTTTTATTTTCTCATATTCCCTTCCTGTGGTTTTACCCCCACTATCACTGTATCTCATCTGAGTACCCTGGATACTGTATATACGTGCATTAGAACTAGGGAAGAGAAAGTGAATATCAAAATCAATAGACAAAGGATAAAAAGACAAACAATTCCAAACGCAATATTCACAAAACCATTTGGTGTAAACCAACCGTACAATTCGTGGGTGGAAGGGGAAGCAGGAGGGAAGAGGTAGGCATGTGGAGGGGAGGAGGAGTTAACATGTTGGACAAGAAATGTACTCACTGCATTATATATGAAATTGTAACCCCTCTGTACTTCACTTTGACAATAAAGGAGAAAAAAGACAATAAATATTTTTTAAAGATTCTGAAACACCTAACATTTATTAGAGTTATGACCTATAACGCTTAAGATTCTCATGTTAAAAACTAACATTTAGAATCAACACTCTCTTTCTCTGGCAATAGGAAAACTACCAACACATACACTGTTTGTGAATAAAGGTAAACATTTCCCTCAAAGAACTGCTAATCATCATACATTTCCTTTCTTCCTTCCTGTTATTTACTTCAGCCATTCTCTGGCCATAATCTGAGTGAAACCAGCCAAAAGGTACAGACACTGAGGCAGGTAGGGACAGATAGCATGAACACACCAAGGTGGCTGAGGCCTGAGCTATTTTGGATACTATAACCTCAACATTAGGCACAGGTAGTGAGAGAGGAAGAGAGAGATCAGGAAAAGTAGAAGCCAAATGGCTGCTAGGTATAAAAATCTAGAGAAGTGTATACTTAAGACAGTTGTCAGAAGCTGCAACAGAAAAATGAATAAGATGGAAATTAGATGGGATGTTCAAGGAAATAACCAAACGAGAACCTACAACAAACTAAGTCAAAGGTAGGACAGTGAAAAGAGTAGCGCAAAATTTGGGAGGGGAACAACATATCCTGCGTTTATTAAAAAAAATGGCTTCTGCACAAGCACAAACATCTCTCCAGCATTCCTTCTCTCTCAACACATAGAATAAGCATTCCCTCCTCTGCCGCCTTTGCTAGCAAGGGACACGCGATCTTTTTGTTAGATAATGAAACAAATACCAATGATGAGCCAAAAACTTAAATATAGTAAAAGAGTTGGGAAAGCACTGTGTTCACTCTATGAGAAATATCCAACAGGAATGTGCAGTGTCTTTATTCAACAACAGTTGTTTATTCGAATCACAAAGTCTAATGATTAAAGCATGTCTTCAACCCTCTCACATCTTGCTATTCTATTTATTCTTGTGTTAGACATTTACAATGACCACTCTTAGGAATCTAGAAAGTTCTGAGGAAGTACTGGCGGCGGGGCGGGGTGGTGCTTATCATTACTTCCCAAAGCATAAGGGTGAAAAACAGCAGCTCATCAAGTGGGGGCAAGGGGAGAGCGGGGGACAAATGAAGGGGAAGGGGGGAATTGTAGTCAAGAATTCATTGTACATATTACAAAAGTAAGAAAACGGAAGGGCTGGGCAGAGGAAGGAGGGGCAAGAATGTTGAAAGGGGTGAGGTGGGTTAAGATGGGCCATATTCATAAACTGCTTTGTCAAATGGCAACTCCTTTGCACAAATACTTAAAGATAGTTTTTGTAAGAACTCAGAAGCTCTTCCCTTCACAGTAGTAGGACAAATTATTAGTTCCTACGCACAGGGACTAGAGTCTTTCAGGTCATTTGTGTTTTGGTGGGGTTTTGGTTTTTGAGCCAGCACTGAAAATTGAACTCAGAGACTGGGCTATGTCCCTTAGCTTTGTCACTCCATGCTGGCATGCTACCCCATGAGAAATAGCACCATTTCTGGTACTTTGGTGGTTCATGGAGGATGGATGTCATGGATTTCCCTGCCCAGGGCGGGTTTCAAAGCACACTCCTCCAATCTCATGAGGATCTGGGATTACAGGCCTGAGCCAAAGGCTCCAGTTTCTAATGAGCTTTGTTCATCAAAAAAGTGGTAGTATAATTTTAAGGTTCGCAGACATTAGTGCTACCTTTGGATCCTATGATATAAAGCCCCAAAGACCTGTCTTTAAATTACTAATCAAATAAAAAATAAACAATTGCCTTATAATTAAATAATCATAAGATAGGAAAATGGAGACAAAATAATCATTAATTATATAAACATAAAAATGAAAAAAAGCTTACCAAAGAGTTGATTCCTATATAGTTTAAGAGTATAGGGAAAGTAAGCTGGAAGCCAGTGGCTGTAGCCAGTAATCCTAGCTATTTAGGAGGCTGAGATCTGAGGATCGAGGTTCTAAGCCAGCCTGGGCAGGAAAAATCTGTGAGACTCTTCTCTTCAATTAACCACCAAAAAGCTGGAAGTGGAGCTATTGCTCAAGTGACAGAGTGCTAGCCTTAAGCAAAAAAAGCTCAGGAACTGTGTCCAAGCCTGAGTTCAAACCCCGGGAACAGCAAAAATATAGGTAGGTAGGTAGGTAGGTAGGTAGGTAGGTAGATAGATAGATAGATAGATAGATAGATAGATAGATAGATTTGTGTTGCAGTGGAAAACCATGCACTCTACATCACTCTCTTCCTAATTCATTCCACTACTATGTAACAGGATAAATAGCAGAGAATAGCAAAGGAAAATAAATATTTGTTAATTGGCGATGTCTTTCTTGCTATAGTCATATACTTTCTTTCGAAGTGCAATTGGCTTCTCTTTCTCACTTGGAAAAGTCCACTTTGACTCTATTTACATATTCCATTTCAATTACTTCTGAACTAAACAAACAAAAAAACCAATGTTTCAGTCTTAAAATTCTTCTTTGAACCATTATGGAATCGTAATAGATACTTCTTCGGTAATTAAAGTAACACATATCACTTGGCCTCTGTATACTTCCATGCCATCATGACTGGTCATGATTTAACATAAGAAAATGATCCCTTTATAGAAACAACATGTCACTTTATGGGACGTGGGAGGAGTTTTACTATGGGTCATGAACATCCCTCTGCTCCACAATAGATTGAATACTCAGTTCAGCACCTGGTAGGCAGGGCCCTGCCACCTGAGTCCCATATGCATAAGTTCCATGCTGAGGGAAAGTCAGGTCAAACAACACCAATGCAATGGAAGGAAACCAGAGTTTAGATTCCTGTTAAAGAATTGCAAAGCAGAGTACAGGAGAGGGGCCTGACTAGAATGAGGGTTGTTTGGGAGAGTGCACCTTCTAGTTTGTTCTTCTATACATGGATGGCCACAACATGAAGCCAACTGAGGTAATGTGTGCTCCATGAAAACCTGGTGGAGTCGCATTTCTACATCTACTCTTAAGTTTCCAGTATTTATTCTTAAGTTTCAACCATTCTTAATCTTCTCATCATATCCCATAAATGTGAAAGCAGTGTGAAGCTTTAAAATGCTAGTTGCACATGATTACAATTAAACAATGTGGAGACTCCTAAGAAATGGGAAATGATGAGGAAGGGATACATGATGCGTGTAGTAATTCTTTGTGACTGATTATAAAATTCTTTTTTCTGGGATTTCTGCTTCAAGACTGATGGTAGAAGCAAAGGTTTTCCTGCTTTAAAAAAAAGGTGTAAAAAATAAAATGTCCTAGACTTCTTAATCCAAAGATACCTTGTGTTATAACAATTAGACATTTTCATATTCATAAAATGGTAACATAAATTTTATTACCACAGCAGCACTTCATTTATTCCTAGCCTGATTTCCAGACTAATCTCAATATTCAAGAAAATATCTCAAAAGTAGCTGAAATTTAGGGCATTGAATAATGTTGCACAGAAGAAAAGCATATACAAGAGCATAAAAAGCTATGGTTTCTTCACTGATGTAATTTCACAATGTTAGATTTTTTCTTTTATTAAAAACTACCAGATGCAAAGACATGACTGGAAAGTTCAGGCACACGGGTCCGCCTTCCTGCCTCAGGTCCTGGGCAACTACCAGACAATCTGCAGGGTTAGGAGATAAAGTCACAGATACAGTGTGTTTGGCTAAACATTTTTAATAGATTATAATACCTCTGTTTGGCTCAAATAAATTATCCAGCCTTATTTGGTCCACTTTCCCATTTCATGCTTGGCTGAGCATTGACTTCTCTCAGAAAGCAAAGCAATGAAGAAAAGGGGAAAAAAGAAGAAAGATGAAAAAAGGAGGAGGAAGGAAGGAAGGGGGCCTGAGGAGGAGGACAGAGGACAGAGGAGCAAAAGTCAGGAAGTCAGGTACTGGAGGCCTATGCCTAAATTCCTAGCTACTCAGAAATGAGATCTGAGGATCACAGTTCAAAGCAAGCCTGGGCAGGAAAAGTCCACAAGACACTAAGCTCCAACCACCAGATAGTTCAGAGTAGAGCTGAGTGCCAGCCTTGAGCAAAAGCTCAGTGCCCAGGCCCTGAGTTCAAGCCCCAGGTCTGTCAAAACAAAAAGTCATTTTTATGTTCCAGACTTCCTTGAAGCCCATAGTTTGAAATGATATACGGAAGGGAAAACAATCACTCACCAAAGCTCAATAGCTTGTAGAACTGCTGTGTCATTCTATTGCATGTCTTACCAGACACGTATAAAATGTGCTTTGCTTGGCCAAAGAGCTATCCACAACTCCCTGCTCAAACACCTGATGACAGTGGACATTCATTTCAATGGGAACAAGTTAGTCTTTCAATTTTCCTTCTGTTGTACTCGTTACAATGTGGCCAGATTTACACTCTCTCTGTGAAATGCATTGGATTTCTCAGTCAATATTGGCTACAATATTAGTAATTTCTCAAGATCTTGCCTGTCATTTAAATGCAGACACAAAACTCACAGTCTCCTCATGGTGTCCATTTCAGTTTCAACATAGAACCATCATCATTTTACCAAAGACCAACTTTCTTACAGCATAGTTTCTATAAATAATGCACAAATAAATAATCTGCATATGCAAATTCAACCAATTAGAGATTGTACATCTTTAAGGGAAAAGCAGTGCATCTGTACTAAAACACATTCACACTGTTTTCTTGTCATTATGCCCTATAATATGGTATAAAATCTAGCTACACATTATTTCAATTATATAACTTACTGTAAGCAATCTAGAGAAGACAAAGTATATGAAAGATGTTTGTAGTTTATATGCAAATATTATACTGTTTTATATCAAAAGAACTTCATTAGCCACATGGGTTGTAGAGCCAACCCACTTCAGATACTAAGGGACATTGTAATTTGGGGGAAAGTTATGTTGCAGATACTATTTGGCAAGTTAAACATTAACTGCTCAACAAAACTCTAGTGTTAACAATAACTATATTAAAAAGTTAATGGCAGCAGCAACTTGTTGACAAGACTCTATGTGCGTATGTGTGAAGAATAAAAGCTCAAAGGAGCAAGGTGCCAGTGGCTCATGTCTGTAATCCTCAAGAGAATGATTTCTGAGAATCAAGGTACAAAGAAAGCATGCACCAGAAAGTCTCTTATCTACAATTAATCACCAAAAAATCAGGAAACAGAGCTGTGGTTCAAGTGGTAGACCACTATCCTTGGGTGCAAAGGCTAAGGGATAGCACTCAGGACCTGAGTACAAGCCCTGGTGCTGGCATCAAAAAGTAAAAAAGCACAAAGAAAAATGAAAAAAAATGCACAGAAACATGTCAAAAACTGGGATGACTTAAAGGCTTTAAAAAAATCTCAGACTTTAAGGCAGACGGATGGGGTGAGAGATGTTGATGTTTGTGATGTATGATATCACAGTGGGTTACATTGTGCATTTCCCCAACTTCCTAGTGCTAACAGATTAAGGAATAGGTTCCTCAATTTGAGGAACACTGAGCTCTTTGGGAAGAAAAGGGAGAAGGAAGAGGAGGAAAAGAGGTGAGAAAAGTGGGAGAAGAGGTGAGAGGAACCGATAACAAAGAAGACTATCTAGACATATATTCTGACTCCCAGTTATAACATAATGTACAAGCTAGAGCTTGATACAATTTACTCAATTAGAGTAAATATGATCATTGTATTTTAAAACGTGTGAATATATTTTAAATAAAAGAATTAAAGCTTCATGTCCATAATGAAGACCAGATTGCCTATAAATTGAAATTATAATTTTTTTTTTTACATTTTAGGTGTCAAAGCCTATAAGTATGCCCTTATAACAAAAACTGCATGAATCTAGTGATCAATGTAAGGAACACATTATGAAGGGAAATGAATACATTTCAACTACCATTCATGAAGAGAATAAGGCCTTCAACTGAAGAGGCAGTGACATCTCTGGATGCAATGACGTCAGAAGTGTCATCGCAATTCCAAATTATCCTGTACTCATAGAAATTCCAAATTTTGAGGGGAAGAAGTTCCACAGTAAGTTTAATGACAGTATTAATTCCACTTATTCTAGCTGTTGGAATACTAGCCCAAAGTTCATGGCTGTGGCTCTATTTACTATACACAAGTGCAACATTGACTGCATTTCAGGTATCTTAGAGCTGATCGGTTGGAGAAACTATTTGCTTTCTCTCCTGATTTTGTCCATCACCAAGGAAGACAAGGGATAGCTCTCAATTCAATTGGGAAGAAACTGGTGGAGCAGTGAACTCCTATTTAGCTCAGTTTCTCCTATCTCCATGTAAGAATCACCATTGTTAACACAAATTGGGGAGGGATGGGGGCATTGTGAAATTCCATGGCACTTTAAACCACCCCACCAAACTTCACCCATCTTGGCAAGCCAGGTTAGGTAGCAATGCTTCTGGGTGTAGCCAGTCATATCCTGGGTTTCAGGTTTCAGCCTGCAGCTCAGAGTCATCCATACACAGTTTTCACATTCTCCACTTCCACCAAACCACCCCAGAAAGTCTCTAACGTGGTAAGGAGGGCACCCAAACAATTTTCATGATAGGTCTTGGATGGCTTCCATTTGGGTCATGTCACAGAGTTGATTTTACACCCTTACAAAGCAATCAGAAGCAGAGCAGACTGTGGCCTTGAAAGAATGCTTGCTCCTACACATCGAATAAGATACAGTGAATTGAAACTCCATGTAGTATTGGTATCCTTTTACATAATTACCAACGGAATTACCACAGTGAGAAAGGGAAAGGAAGCCGGACATCGTGGCACACTTCTGTTTCCCAGATACTGGGGAACAGAGGTAGGGAGGAGCACAGTCTTGAGTCCACCTGAACAAATGAAAAGCAAGGGAGGGAGGGGGGGAGGAGTTAAAGGGGAAGAAGGGTGAAAGGGGCAGAGGAAAAGGGAGAAAGGGGGAAGAGATAGAGGAAGGGGAGGGCTGGCCATCCCAAAAGACTATCCAAAGATAACTCAAAAGCCAAAAAAAAAAAAAAAAAAAAAAAAGGAACTGGAGGAGTGGTTTAAATGAAGCAAGGAAAAGGCCTCAAGTTCCAAGCCAAGCATCACAGAGCAAGAATTGGAAGAATTAGCTTCTTCATTTGTAAACAAGGCAGACAAAAGAGAAGAAACAAGAACACCCCTTCAAAAGGCAACTTGTCCTTGTCCACTCTCAGCAGAAAAGTCACTGAGCATGTCATGACCAGCCTTTTGGATTCAGTAGGCCTGCGAAAGACTTACTCGGGATATTCGTGGGGGCAACCTCATAACTGTGCCCTGTTCTGTGTCACAGGAAGTGGAGAATATCTGCCATTTTCATTTCCATAACATTCACCATCTCAAGTTGCTTATTCAAGTTGCTTAAGGTAAAAATGTTTCTGTTCTCTGTATCATTGAAAATGTATACAGCAAGAAATGGAGTTTTGTATGCTCAAGTCAACTGGATTAGCAAAGGAACACAAAGGCTCTGACACCAGGGGAAGAGTGCTCTATCTCAAAGCAAGTGTGACCATTTACGTCCATCACCATACAGGGGCGACCTCAATCCATCACCAGGATCTGTACTGCTCCCACTTGGGAATGAGGGGTACCTGCGCTTGTTGGCATTTACTCCCACTTTGTAAATAGTCATTTCATAAGTATAGAGGATACCTTAAGAAGTATCTACTTTCTGTGTATGCTCATACTAGGGCTTGACCTCAGGGCCTGGGCATTGCCCCTTAACTTTTTCGCTCAAGGCTGGCTTTCTATCACTTGAGCCACAGCTCTACTTTGGCTTTTCGGTGGCTATTGAAGGTGAGAGACTCATGGAAGTTCCTGCCTAGGCTGTCTTTGAATCTCAACCTTCAGATTGTAATCTCTTAAGAAGCTAGAATTATAACTGTGAGCCACCACCAGATGGCTTCTAGTCTCACTTTTACCTGTAGATGTGAAACACTCCACACAAGAAGTTCTCAATTTAACCTCACTATTCATAGAATAGAATAGACTATCATCATATAGAACAGGCTGTCCATTCTATATTAAAAATCATGTTTAGAAAGTGGCTCAGGTAGTAGAGCTGAAGAGCTCAGGGACACAGCCCAGGCCCAGAGTTCAAGCCCCATGACCAAGAAAAAAAATATCATCTTTCTTTCATTTGGAATATCAGCAGATCAGCTACCAGTGTACCTTTATCTACCTATCCATCAATTCTTAGAAATTCAAAAGGCAACCAACAAACTTTGTATCCATTCCTACAGATTTTCTCAGGAGCCATATTTTCTTCTATTATGAATTTCTGAAACATAAGTATAGTTTTCTTTCTCTACCACCAAACCATTTAAACAACTTCCCATATTGTAAAAATTTCATAGATTTAGGTTATATGCTCCAAAATGTACTCCTCTTGATTTTGCTTATCCCACATGGAAAGTCCTTTTCAAATTAACATTTGGTGTCATCTTCATGGAACTAGAAACTCCATGAGGATACAGGGCAAGTCTGCCTCATTTGCCCCCCCCCCAAAAAAAATCCCAAAATCTGGTACTGTTTAGAATTTATGCTAGGTAGAGAATTGACTAAGATGCTAAGTCGTTATTGCCCAGCTCTTACTTACAATGATATGACCAGTTTGTAAAAAGCCATATGTGGAAATGATTTGCACAAGATTGTGTAACATGTTAATGAAAAAGCCAAGGTGGCTTTCTTCATTTCCTATTCTTCATGGATGACACCACAGAGGTTCTTATACCTGTTTGCATTTCCTTAGCCTCAGGTCCTCAGCTCCTCCCACTAGCCCCCAGATCCACCCATACCTAATGAGCCACTCCTACTCACTACCTATCTACTTCCCCTTTACCCCCAGAGAGAGAAGCTGCCACCTGGATAAGGTGCAGACACCATGTAGCTCCTTCTCCCATGGGAACTATGGCCCCACTAATAAACCTCTTTTTGAACCTTCTTCTGCTGTCTGTGATGATCTCTGCATGGCCCTCTGGGATGGCCGGGACATATCTTTTCAACACCTAATAGGCTGAGGAGGCCAATGGTACTGATGAATGAGTTCTTATCACTTGAATGGTGTATCCATTCCCATCGTTCTTCATTGGCTGGACAGAGAAACCTTTCTGTAAATATGCCTGCTTTATGCATACTTCATGGAAGATCCAAAGAACACAACCTGAAGTAGAATTCTGTAGCCATATTGAAGAGCCAAGTTACTCTCATAGAGACAGTCAGGTATGACAGGGATCAAGCCACAAATAGCAGCTGTTATTTCCTTGTCTCTGCCATTGCTAACGCAAATCTGCTAAACATAGCTTTGATGAATTATTTGGGGTTCTTAAAAGCAAATTTTCTTTTGGTTTTCTAGAGCGTCTCTTGATCTTACAAAAAAAAGTAAATATACCTTTCTACTGAGGACAAAGATGATATAATAATGACTGTCCAACTTTATGTTATAAATATCACTGTATAAATAAATCTGATTTGAATAGGTCTACGAGTCAGATGGAGAAGACACTCATTTTGGTAAACATCTCATATTGAAGCTGTAAAGACACTCTTTACTAAGTCCATGCCCAATAAATCCAAGTCTTTCTACCCGGTATACTTTAGTCTAAATGGTCTGTTTCCCCCGTCATTTTGGTGAACACTTTGGAGACAAAACTAGGTATCATGAAAAACCCCAAATTCCACTGCTACAACACCAAGAGATACTGACATGCAAGATTATCTTTATAAATGACGTACCGATGATTAACTAACCGCCATGTACATTAGCTTTAGGTTCTGAGCAACTTTTGCAACATTTCCCACTTGTTCCTCTGTGGAGCAGAGGAAGGAATGTAAGAAAAAGACTAATGAACTCTGGGTGCAGGTTTAGTGGTAAGAGAATTTGCCTAGTCTTTCTGAGAAACTTACCAAAAAAAAAAAAAAAAAACCAACACAAAAAAACAGAAGTATTATTTAAGCTCTAAACACTAATATGCCAAACAATTTACATAAATCATACAATGGAGAAGGAATTTCTAGTCTTTTTTTTCCTGGTGAAAAAATGAAGTGCATTCATTTGATCACAGTCACACCATTATTTAGTATTATATCTAGGAATCCAGCTCTAAGATTGCAGTCTAGACATATCCAGGTCATTCTGGATTCCTTATTAGGCTTCTAGCTCTGGAGTCCCTCTGCCCAGGGGACAAATCCTAAGATTGCTAGCACTTAAAACTCTCCTAGTTATAGAAAGTAAATCACGAACAGTGTCTCCTACTGTCAGAAGCCATTCAATAAATCGTCCTCAAAGCCTTCCCACAGAGGCTACCTGGGAAAACCCCAGTAAGACCTGAGTTCTAGCAGAAGCCATCAGTGAGTATAAACAACACAACTTTGCTTCTTTGCTACCGACCCTTGGCTCTGAGACTCAGCCTGTCATCAAGAGTGTCAACTTCAATGGATGGGCATGTGTCCCCAGGAACTGAGTTGAGGTCACACTTGTCTCACTCTGTCCTGCAAACAGATGTCTGGGTGACAAGTCTTAGTCACACATGGCGAACAGTGTTTCCAGCCAAATCAGGTGGGAAGTGCCATATCTTCTTTCTAAGCCTTTTTGGCCAGCCAGCTCATTCCCTAAGATAATCCTGCATCAGCTGGTTTTCTCCAGAATCTTTTACTTTTAACACAAAGCCTGCGTTTGGGTGATGTCTTGTTATTGGACAAGCAGAACTGAGTTTATTTCTGTAACTCACCAAAAACCCCATCTGGTTCTGTGTGTTTGAATGTGCCCCTTCAGAGTTCCCTCCCAAGGAGCAGGTAAAAACTGATGTAATGCAGAGTTCTAGTGGTGGCAAGAAGGAAAGCAGGTGATAGAGCAACCAATAAACAACAACCCAAGGGAATTGCTGTTTATTATTCACTTATCACATTAAGATGGAAAAACAGGGCTCGGAATATGGCCTAGTGGCAAGAAGCTCTCTGTTTGATTCCCCAGCACCACATATATGGAAAATGGCCAGAAGGAGCTCTGTGGCTCAGGTGGCAGAGTGCTAGCCTTGAGCGGGAAGAAGCCAGGGACAGTGCTCAGGCCCTGAGTCCAAGGCCCAGGACTGACCAAAAAAAAAGCAAGATGGAAAAACAAGGTCTGTAATAATCATCCCAGGGAATATACAGCAAACTCTTAAGGATAGCTTTCTCCCAGATGACAAGAGTTCAATCACTGGCCTACTTGAAGCATCATAAAAACAATAGTATCTCCTCTGGAAATAGAACTCAGTGTGGTCAATTTTCAACATTTTACCAAGTTTGTTATGAATCTTCCAAATTAAATTTAAGCTCCCCACATACACACAGCCAGTGTACTGGATTTTTTTGTATATTCAAAAGATGCTGTTTCCTGCCAGGTGTGATTTGTGAAGTCCTATACCTACCCTACCCACTGTCGGGGGAATTAACATCATCTCTATGGGGCAGGGGCAGCTGTGATTTCATTCCTGTGCTGGAAAAGTTCTTCCCTTGAATATCTTACTTCTGAGGTTTTTCTCAACTACTCAGGATGAAACACACAATGTCAAACATCCACGCTTTGTCTTCTCATCAAAAGCCTTCACGGAAAAATAATATATCTCAAAGATGTTCAAGTACAAACACTAAATACAAATACAAATACTAAAAGCTTTTATGCTGTATAACCTGAAAATTGAAAAGTCTAAACTGTGCCTGAACTAGTTATCATGAGACAAAAACCAACCTCAAACTATAAGAAATTACAGGCAGTAGTCCTTTTTATCCCCAGTCCCAGGGCTTGGACTCAGGGTCTTGGGTGCTATCCCTGAGCCTCTCTGTGCTCAAGGCTAGCTTTCTACCACTTGAGCCACAGTGCCTTTTCCAGCTTTTTCTTAGTTTGTTGGAGATAAGATTCTCATAGACTTTGCTGACTAGGCTGGCTTTGAACTGCAATTCTCAGATCTCCACCTACTGAGTAGCCAGGATTACAGGCGTGAGCCAGCAGTGAACAGCAGCCGCAAAGTTTTTCACAGTCACCTGCAGCTTAATCATAACTGGGGCGTATGCTAAGGGCTGTGCTGTTGCCATCCCACTGCTGAGCAAACATCACACAGCTCACTCACACAAACTAAGCTGGCTATGACATCACTAGGTTACACAATCTTAGGGGTCCACTGTTATATTTGTGACCTGTCTTGGGTTGAAGTGTCATTATGAAGCACATGACTACATTGAAATGAGCTCTTCCATATGAGAGAAAAAGACTCATTTTCCATGCATAAGGATGAAAGAAACTAGAATGTTCATAAATACATTCACCATGTTTATCTAAAGAACTTGTTGAGATTCATGGGAGTTTTGATGCCTTATATAATATTGTATCCACTAAATGCCTTCCCCTGGCCATATTCCAAGAGCTTTTAAATTGTTAGGTCTACAGACAACAACCAAGGCTCAGAAGTCTCTGAATGAAGATTTAATGATTCGGGGGTGGGGGTTGGGGGTGCTCATTCACTACCCTTTCGTCTCTATCCTTCTAATACACACTGTCACTATGGTTTCTTATAACTACACAGAAAAATGGACAACATGGAAGAATATTTCTGGCAAGGTACTGAGAACAAAATAAAGAACTAATTTCCTTTAGTCTTCATTTTTACCTACAGGTCAGATCACTTGCGAATATAATAACCACAAAAAACTCTGCACTAATATAACATTAGACACCAGGGCTTCACAGCTATTCAGACCGTGTTCACCACGAACACTGAAGTTATTTAATAAAATTGAAGATGACTTTTCAATCCGGGATACTAAGAAATTTGTATATCCCCTTGCCAATATTTTTCATGGTGATTAGCTCTTTTTTCCCCCCTCACAGACACTGGTATGCTGCTTAAAATAATATTTGTGGCTTTACTCACCATCTGTCAAAGGAGACATGTTGATTTTCTTAAAGCAAGTTGGGTCTGCATTCTTTCTCTGTTACTGTTACAGGTAGACCTGACAGGCATATGATCTTTTGTTTGCAAATGCTCTCCTCTAGATGGAACCTAGTTAAGTTTCATTTTTTACCTGCTGGACAGTTGCACTCAGAAGGTGTTTCTCTTGTGATTCTCAGTGTAGCCATGTGTTTGTAGGATTCCTGTAGGAAAAGAAGATATATTAAGAGCTGGCAGTAGTATCCCAGTTCTGTGAGTTCTTCAGGGACTCTTCCTCTGTGGCTGTTAATAATGTTTGATAGCCTGCACAAACAGCATTTATGTAAGTGAATGGATCTTAGGCAATGCTAACAGTACTCAAGACATAATTTTGTTTTTAATTTAAAAATCAATTTAACATTGACATAGATTGATAGATTTGGGTAATACCTTTCTTCATTATTCAACTATCACCACCCGCTCCCTGCACAGCCAAGGCAAAACTCCGGCACTAACAATGCAGCTCATGGCAATGTGTGTCCTATCAATAACAGCCAATGTTGTAGACATACTTTATCACATTTGGGCTGCAACTACTGCATCTCTCCACTGGCAGAAAAACTACCCTCTCCCTACTGGAGTCTAAGTCATCTTTAAAGGAATCCCTTTCAATTCTCCATTCATCAATATCTGAGCACAACCTCTGTTAACTCTCCCCCTCCAAAAAAACAAAGGAAAACTTTTTTTTCCAATTTTTAAAACATTTAATATGAAAAGAATTCGGAGTTAAATGAATTTTTAAATCTATGGGCTTATTTCACTTTTAAGAGTGCTTACCATTCTCTATTGATAAGGCCTAACCTTATCAAATGAAAAACAGATGTGAGCATTACAATGAATATTCTCCATACAACTGAGAATGCTGACAGCCCAGACTCCACAAAACTAAACAGCCGGGCAAAGCCCCTACTGCCATTGCAACATGCAATCCTTAAGGAAGACAGAGGGAAGATCCTACACACAGACTTGGAGAGAAACCAAAGAAGGGACTTGAATAAATAGATACCACAGAGGCTCACACATCCCAAATCAACTGTATAACCAGTAAGGTTGGATGCTGTAGACTGACTGAACCTGTGCAAAATTCTATCCACATGCAACTCCCCCTCGAGCAAGGCCCAGCCTCACACACCTGAGCCAGAAGTCGCTCCACTCAAGTATTATGGTCTTCACCTGATCCGCCTTCTTGGGCAGCAGGGGAATGGAGGGCGCCCCTTTAGCAGATTCTAGGGTGAGGATCCTCGCCTGAAGGTCGCTGGTTTTCACCCCAAGTTACAGACAAGAAATCACGGCCATCCCGGAGAAGAGGGTCGCCAGGGTGGTGCACGGGGGCATAGCGCAGGTGCAATGCTGCCTGGAGGGGCTGGGTTCTTCAGATCCAGCCTCTCGCCCTGCTCCCTTCCCCGCGGGCTTCTTCACCAGCATGGTAGGGGGGGTCCTCTGGCCACCTTCTACCTCCTGCCAAGACAAGTGGCCAGAGGAGAAGCGACAAGTCCTCCAAAGTTCAGTCCTGGCAGCTGCACAAGTAGTTGGCAGAGTAGGTGCCAGGCAGGCGCGGTGAGGGACCTGTATGGGGCTCAGCACGGGGACCCGCAGGCAAGGACCATCCTCAGCCTGTGGCTCTCCTCCCAGCTGGGAGAAAAACAAACAAAAATAAATAATGCTCTCCCCTGCACTCCTCTGAGCTCCTCTGCTCTCCTCTTCTGCTCTACACTGCTCTCCTCCTCTGCTCTCCTTTTCGCCTCTCCTCATCCGCTCTCTGCCTCCTTTGCTCTCTTCCTCCTCTGCTCTCCTCCTCCTCTGCTCTCTTCCTCCTCAATTGGATGATAAACTTGGCTTAAGGTGTGTTAGGGAGATAGAAGCGTAAAGGTAGAAGAGGGAAATGGGTTTCAAATGTACCCTAAGTGCATCAAGTATTGAAAATGAGTACTTCATTTGTGGCTCTGCAACAATCTAACATGTCCTCGGACCCTTTTGGTGCCAATAAGATAGAGGAGAGTTGTGTGACAGATCTCTGGTCTTGCAGGCTTTAGGTTGTAACAGAAAGGAGAACTAGATGGTTCTGAATGTTTATTCAAGGTCCATCCACCCACTTCCTCACTTTCAGCCCTCCCATTATGTTCTTAAGCTTCAAGGAAATAAGTGTTTCTGTTCTCTCACCCGATCCACTCCATTCCCCCCATGTACGGTCCAGTGCCAGGTGCTAGCAAGATCAACAGGGAGCAAGGTGTGGGTACTGTTCATTGGGAGCTGCAGGCTTGCTGTGTTGGCTGGTCCCTCTGGAAGGAATGCTGGTGGCTCCCCTACCCTCTCCTCCTCGTGGGAGAGACCCCCATGACCTGCGTTTGCATTTGCCTCTGTGCTTATATAGCCTCTGTATTTACACCTGCCCATGCTAGGGCAAATAGGCTTCCCCTAGTTCTTAAGCAATGAGCCAGAGCTGTCCAGTCAACGGTGGTTTGGCAGCATTATGCTGCCTTTAGCCATTTGAGAACCCTATGAAATTGGTCATGGCCCCTTCCAGGATGTGCAGCCTACCAGAGTGCACAGGCATGAGGCAGAAATAGCAGGGCCTCCTCTTGAGCACAGACCCCTTTCCTCCCCCCTTGTTCCTTTGCTGGGGCTGGCAAGCCTCATAGGCAGGGTGGCCCAAAGAGCTAGGATGGCCAGCCAATGACAGGTAAGATCCCTCAGGGGGATGACCTAAGACAGGCGCTTTCTCGAGTAGGACATCCACCAGCTTATTAAACAGAAAAGGAGGAGATGTTGGGCGCACCGCCTGACCCCGACTGTGCACGCCCTGGAGGTGTGTGACTGTTGCACCACCTCCTGGGAGAGGGATCCTGGCTAACCCCGCCTGCCTTCGGGGCCCGGAACTGGAAGGCAGCTCTAGGCAGTAACCTGGGGGCGGTCCTGCTGGTAGTGACATAGACTCAGGCCGCCCCTTAGGGAAGTCCCATGGCCTTCCACCCTTGACGGACAGCTCCAACCGCCAATTGTAGCCCCTGACTAGGTAAGTTACACCCCTCCTCTTCCTGCTGCCATTGCCCATACTTAAGATGGGGTTCGCGCCAATAAACAGAGAGCGGTCTTGAACTCTGCCCAAGTCGACTGACCATCTAACTGTGGCATAAAGGTTGGGTTGGGCTGCGTGCGGGCGACTTGCTGCTTATTACCTATTCTGGGTTCACCATCGGCGGGGCGGGGCACGCCTCCTTGCCTCTCCTGCTGGTCAGGAGAGCGCCCGGGGTGCAGGGCCCCCTGCATCTGTCCATCCATCTGTCTTTCTATGTGTCTGTCTCCCTGTCCATCTGTCTGTCCATCTCTTGTGCGTCTGTCTGTCTCCCTGTCTGTCTCTATGTTGTCCTGTCTGTCCGTCTGTCTGTGTGTCTGCGCCTCCGTCTGTGTGTCCGCCCGTCCCTCCTTTTCCGTCTCCCAATCCACATGTTCGTCCCTCTGTCCGCCCCTCCATTCCTCCGACTGGACTGTGTCTCTCTGTCTGGGAGACGCTCCCAGCACCACCCAAGGAGGATTCAGCACCCAGCACCACCACCCAAGGAGGACTCAGCACTCAATACCACCACCCAGGAGGCCTCAGCACACAATACCACCATCCAGGAGGACTCAGCACCCAGCACCACCACCCAAGGAGGACTCAGGTCTGTCTGTCTGTCTGTGCATGGCACCTGCACCCCCGAGGCCCCAAGGCCTGTCCTCACCGGGGTGCCGCCTTGGCTTCCCCATCCCCAAGAAAGGAGAATGAGATGCCCAGGAGCCAGGAAACCCCCAGGAGAAGCGAGAAAGGGGAAGCGGCATCCACTCCCTGTCCGGAGTCCAGAAACGTCAGGACCCAGCCGCCCCAAGCTCCCCAGGACACCCACCCGGGGGTCCACACCTGACAGCCCAAACCCACGGAACTGAGACAGGCACCCTGGCTTCCCCACACCCGACCCTATGTGCCAATGGCCTGCAGTGAGTGTGAAAGCCCAGGGACCACCAGGGAGGAGAGGGAGGGGGAAGGAGAGAGGGATGAGATCAAGCACCCATCCCCCACCCACCCACCCAACAGCCACCCACCCACCCACCCACCCAATTATCCACCCACCCACCCATCCACCCACCCACCCACCCACCCAACCATCCACCCACCCACCCATCCATCCACCCACCCACCCACCCACCCAACCATCCACCCACCCACCCAACCATCCACCCACCCACCCATCCACCGATCCACCCAATCATCCACCCACCCACCCACCCACCCATCCCCATTGCTCTCTCCACAGTGCTCTCCGGTTCCAGGCCTCCTGCCCCGATCCTCCCCTGGTCTGCAGCCTCCATCTTCCTCGCCCTCCTCCTCCTCCTCCTCCTCCTCGTCCTCATGGCTGAAGCTCATCCGGGTAACTCACCTCCTTTCTGGGTCCTCCATCAGCCCAAGGGAGGATTCGAACTCAGTACCCTTGTATGGGTGATCCTGACTTCTCACCTTTGTTCCTCGTGACCCCCCCAACCCAACCAGAGACTCCCACACCATCTTCTGGAAGCTTCCCCGCGCCCTCCTGACCCCTGAGACCCCCCCAACCTTGGGCCCTGCGACCCCTGACCCTGCACCTGACCTGGGCCTGACCTTCGACTCCAGGAGCCACAGGCTAAGCTTGCGCTGTGTGGCCACCATCACAGAGGCCCGGTGCATCGTTGTGAACCCGAACAAGGGGTCGGTCACACTGCTGGACAGTTGGGGCAATCGAGGCACGACGGAGACACCAGGCCCCCACCCTGGGAGGCCAATGGTGGGGGCTGTGGGGTAAACTGAGGCAGGGGTGGGCTGGCCCACATTCCCTGGTGTTCCGGGGGCTAAGTTGAGGCATGGATGTACGAATGGATCTCCCAGGTGTTCCGGTTTATGTCAAGGCACCGACCCCCCCCCCCCGCTCTCCAAGGTCCCCGTCGGACAATGTAGCTGCGAATTCTGGGATCTCCTGTGGTACCAGGGAGTCGAGTTCGAGGTTACACTCACTGTGGCCAGGAGGCCCCTGACCAAAGGCCTGGGGTTCACAAACCCGGGTGAGGCCCTGAGTTTCCGGGTGGGGGGGGGATCGAGGGTCAGGGGTCACAGGTCATATGTTGAAGGTTCAGGGGTCATTGGGTTGAAAGTTCAGGAATCATGGGGTTGAACTGGTCAGGGGTCATGGGTTGACGGGTCAGGGGACATGGGGTTGAAGGGTCAGGGGTTTTGGGGTTGAAGGGTCAGAGGTCGTGGGGTTGAAGGGTCAGGGGTAAGTCTCCCCACAGGCCCTCCACCCTCCACCCCCCCCGCCATGTCGTTTCCCGAGGCCTTGTGTGTTATGTCTTCGAGGCCCAGGCCCTGAACTGCTTGTGGGCACTGGGGCCGCAGGCACCGCGGGGGACACAGTATTCCTTCAGGATCTGGACTCCAGGTGGGGCCACCCCTGCCGGTTTCAATGCCCCTCCGCACCATTGTTGGTTTCTAATGTTCCCCGCTCACCCCGCCATTGTCAGTTTCTAATGCCTTTCTTTGGCATTGTCAGTTTGTAATGCCACCTCTGTTGGCCATTGTCGGTTTCTAACGTTCCACCCTTCGGTCATTGTAAGTTTCTAATGCCCCACCACTCCCAAGGACCTGCCTGTAACATGAGTGCTGGCTGACATGTGCCACTCCGGCCTCCAGGTGGGCTGCATCCTCCCCGATCTTGCTGGCCTCTGGGCCCAGACCTACGCCCTGGTCACCGGCTCGAGCCCCGCTGGCCCCGTCCAGTTCCTGGACGCCTGGCTCTATGCCCTTGAAAATGGTGAGGGTGGTTTCCAGTACCCCCTGGACCACCCAGGGCGGTTTCAAGTATCCCAGAGACCACCAAGGGCAGTTTAAAGTGTCCCCAAGAACACCGAGGGCGGATTTGTGTCCTCGAGTCCACCGAGAGTGGTTTCAAGTATCCCCACGAGCACTTTGGTGCATGGAGGGCAGTTTCAGGTATCCCCAAGACCACCTAGGGCGATTTCAAGGGTTCCCCATGACCCCCAATAGCAGCTTCAAGTTTTGCCAGGATCATCCAGGGCGGTTTTAAGTGTCCCCGAGACCGCTGAGGGCGGTTTCAAGTGTCCACATGAGCACCTTGGTGGATGGAGGGCGGTTTCCACTGTCCCCATGAGCATCCAGGGCGGTTTTGAGTGTCCCCCAAGACCCACAAGGGCAGTTTCAAGTATCCCTGGCACCACCGAGGGCGGTTTCGAGCCCCCCCACCCCACCCGGTGTCCATTCATCTGTGGCAGTTTTCAGAACACTTTGACCCCCTGTGAAACGTGAGCATCGCCTGCGGCCCCCGGGGCTGGCAGGTATGGTGGGAGCCACACAGGACCTGGAGGCAGTGGAGCAAGCACGACTTCCGGTACCAGCTGGCCCTGTGCATGGGAGTACTCAGTGCAACACCCGGGAGTACTCGGTCCAGCACTGGCGGGGAGTATTTAGTCCAGAAACGGTCAGGAGGGGGTGGGGTTCCGGATTGGTGTGGGATGGGAGTACTCAGTCCAGCACCGGGGAGGGATGGGAGTACTCAGTGCAGCACCCGGGAGTACTCAGTCCAGCACCAGGGAGTACTGGTTGTAGCACCCTGGACTACTCAGTCCAGTATTGGTTGGGAGAGGTGGGTTTCAGGATTAGTGTGAAATGGGAGTACTCAGCCCAGCACTGGGGAGTACTCCACACAGCACGTGGGAGTACTAAGCACATCACCCAGAAGTACACGGTCCAGCACCCTGCCCTGCAGTCAGTGCTGACTGAGGCCTGTGCTCTGTTCTTTTAGCATGGTGCCCAGCTGGTCTCCCAGGACTCCCCGGTGAGTGCTCCTGGAACCGCCCTGTGCCTCAGTTTACCCCTGCCCCATGGCGAGTCTCCGCCCACATTGAGGTCTTGGGAGGCTCAGGCAACACCTACGCCCTGCCAGGCCTCAAACCCGGGCCTCACCGGGCCTGTGCATCCGGGCCAGGGAAGCCCGCACCCTGACCTAGTGCTCCTGGAGCAACACGGTGGAGTTTGGGGAGCAGAGGGCGGTTTCAACTGTCCCCAGGGAGGTTTCAGGTGTCCCCAGGAGTAGAGATTCTGGGTGGGGGGTGGTTTCAAGTGTCCCCAGGACCATTTTGGGCCTGTGGGTGGATGGAGGGCGGTTTCAAGTGTCCCCGGGGGAAGGGGTCTGGGGCGGTTCGTTTCAAGTGTCTCCAGGGTGGGGAGGGATCTGTGGTGGGTGGTTTCAAGTGTACCCAGGGCGGTTTCAAGTGTCCCAAGGGTGTTTTCTAGTATCCCAATGGGGAGGGGCTCTTGGGGGGGTGGTTTCAAGTGTAACCAGGACCACCTTGGGCCTGTGGGTGGATGGAGGGCGGTTTCAAGTGTCCCCGGGTTGGAGTGGTTCTGTAGGGGGCGGTTTTAAGCGTCACCAAGGCAACCCTGGGCCTGAGGGTGGATGGAGGGCAGTTTCAAGTGTCCCCAAGGGGAGGGGGTCTGGGTGAGGGTCAGTTTCAAGTGTCCCATGATGGAGGCAGTTCTTTAGGGGGTGGTTTCAAGTGTCTCCAAGGCAACCCTCGGCGTGTGCATCGATGGAGGGCGGTATCCAGTGTCCCCACGAAAACCTTGGGCCTGTGAGTGGATGTAGGGCAGTTTTGAGTGTCCCCACGGCGGTTTCAAGTGTCCCCGGGGGAATGGGGATCTGGGTGGGGTGGTGTTTTCAAGTGTCCCCAAGACCATTCTGGGCCTCTGGGTGGATAGGTGGCGATTTCAAGTGTCCTCAGAGGCCTCACGTGTGGGGGAGCCTTTGCGGGTGGAGTCCTGTGGGGAGGGGTGGGGCAGGGAGCTGAAGGTCACGTGGCCCTCCTTCCCCACTTCATGTGACCCCTCCCCCTCCCATCCCTTCCTCCCCTCGTGTGTGCACACCCACACGGTCGGAGGTTTCAAGGGTCCCCGCCGGGCCATCCATGCTGCACCTGCTGCTTCGGCGGCACTGGGGTCGCTGGGCCTGGGCTGGGGCTGTCAGAGGTGAGCGGGAATCTGAACCCGGGGCCCCCAGGGTTGGGGGGGGGAACGCAACACATTGTGGGCCATGCGGGAGGCCGGGATTCGAGCCCACATCCACCCGTCCGTCCGTCTGCCCTGCAGGCTCCTGAGCGCCCGCGTTCCCTGTGTCAGCGACAAGTTGACTGGTGAAGATGGACAGACGGACGGACGGAGGGACAGAGGGACATGGGGGGCTGGGGGCTTGGGCGCTGACAGACAGACAGCGATGGGAATCGAGACACAGACAGACATGAAGACAGACGGACGGACAGACAGGGAGACAGGGAGATGGACGGACAGATGAACAGACAGACAGACAGACTGGGAGACAGATGGACAGACCTGGAGACAGACAAACAAGCATGGACAAGAGACAGGCAGACAGATGGACAAACAGACATGGAGACAGACAGACAGGGAGACGGACAGACAGACACACAGCAGACAGATGGACAGACAGACAGACAGGGACACAAATGAGCAGGACAGACAGACAGGTGGACTTGGAGACAGACAGACAGAACTGGAGACAGACAGATGACAAAAAGGCACAGATGGACGGATGGACAGATGGACATCATGGAGACAGATAGACAACAGAGGGAGACGGCAGACAGATGAGCACACAGTGAGACACACAGGGAGACAGACAGTCATGGACAGATGGACCTGGAGACAGACGGACAAACACACTGAGCAGATGGTCAGACAGACAGACGGAGAAACGGAGACAGACAGACGGACAGATGGATGGACAGATGGACAGATGAGCAGACGGGCAGACAGACATGGAGACAGACGGACAGATGGACAAATGGATGGACAGACAAAGAGATGGACGGATGGACACACGGACAGCCGGACAGCCGTGCACCTCCCCCTGTCCTCCGCTGGGAGGAGGATGAGAAGGAGGAGGAGGAGGAGGAGGAGGAGGAGGAGGAGGAGGAGGAGGCGGAGCCATGGCCCGTGGTGGAGCTGAGCCTGCAGCCTGGGCCCTGATCATGTCGCCACCGGGGTCACCCCAGCCCCCCCCCCCGCATGCACACACGTACCCAGGGTTAGGGTACTGAGTCCTCCTGCGTGGGTGCTGGGTGCTCAGTCCTTCTCCCATGCCTCCACACAAGGTGCTGGGTGCTCAGTCATCCTGTGTGGATGCTGGGTGCTCAGTCATCCTGTGTGGGTGCTGGGTGCTCAGTCCTCCTCCGGCATCTCCACACAAGATGCTGGGTGCTCAGTCCCCCCTGGCGTCTCCACACAAGGTGCTGGGTGCTCAGTCCTCCTTTGTTAGTGCTGGGTGCTCAGTCCACCCCCGGTGTCTGCATATGAGGTGCTGGGTGCTCAGTGCTCCCGTGCCTCCACACAAAGTGCTGGGTGCTCAGTCTTCTCATGTGGGTGCTGGGCAGTTAGTCCTGTGTCCCACACGAGGGCCTGGGTGCTCAGTCCTCCTCCCATGAATCCACAGGAGGCACTGGGCGCTCAGTTCTCCTCCCGTTCCTCCACACGAGGTGCTGGGTGCTCAGTCCTCCTGTGTGTGTGCTAGGCGCTCAGTCCTCCTCCCGTGCCTCCGTGAGGGGTGCTGGGTGCTTGGTAGCTCTCTGGGCCGCAGAGACTGGCTCACTGTCTGTCGCTCCGGCTGCCCACAGGGGAAGGGAGAGACGGACAGACGGGTGGACACAGAGACAGGGAGGGAGACAGACAGACAGGAACAGGCACTGACACAGACAGACAGACAGACGGGGTGACACAGACTGAGACAAACAGACAGACAGACGGTTAGACCGGGTGTTGGACAGTCAGGCAGCTAGAGAGACACAGACAGATGGACAGGGAGATGGACAGACAGACAGACAGACAGACAGGGAGACAGACGGATGGACGGACAGATGGACAGACGGAAAGACAGACAGGGAAACGGAAAAATGGACAAACAGACATAGATGGACGGATGGACAGGGAGACTGACAGACGGACAGATGGACAGACGGAAAGACAGACAGGGAAACGGAAAAATGGACAAACAGACATAGATGGACGGATGGACAGGGAGACTGACAGACGGACAGATGGACAGACAGATGGATGAAAAGACACAGACGGAAAGACAGAGACACAGACGGACGAACAGGGAGGACAGATGGACAAATAGGGAGACAGGGAGAGAGAGACAGATGGACAGACAGACGGACAGACAGACAGATGGACAGAGAGGGAGACCGACACACAGACGGATACACAGGCAGTGTGACAGACACAGAGACAGATGGACGGCAGACAGACGGATGGACAGACAGACGGACAGATGGACGAACAGGGAGACAGATGGACAGACAGACATGCAGTGAGAGACAGACGGACAGACAGATGGGCAGACGGACAGACAGACAGACAAGGAGACAGACGGATGGACGGACAGACAGGGACCAATGAACGTAGACAGATGGACGGACGCACAGAGCGACAGGCGCACAGGGTCCCAGGCCTGGGGACAGACAGACGGACAGACGGATGGGCAGGGAAACCGAGGCAGACAGACAGACGGGTGGACACAGGGACAACTGAGAGAGAGACGGACAGACGGACACACGGACAGGCAAGGGGCCTAGGGGAGGGCGGGGAGGAGGGGGACTGGGGCTCGAATCACGGCCCGGCACCCAGCCACCCGGCACCCAGCTACTCAGCACCCAGCACCCATTACCCAGCCACCCAGGTTCTCAGCCCTCAGCACCCAGGTACTCAGCACCCCAACCCCCAGTACCCAGCCAGCACTCACCTACTCAGCACCCAGTACTGAGCACCCAGGTACTCAAGCCTCAGTGCCCTCAGCACCCAGCGAACCAGTACCCAGCACCCAGCCACCCACTACCCAGCTACCCAGCAACCAGCCACCCACACAGCTACCCAGCTACCAAGTACCCAGCCACCCAGCAACTAACCCCCCAGCACCCAGTACCAACACCCAGCCAATCAGCATCCAGTCCCCAGCTACTCAGCACCCAGCCACCCAGCACCCAGTACCCAGCATCCCAGCCAGCCAGTACCCAGCTACCCAGTACCCAGCACCCAGCCACCCAGCACCCAGCTACTCAGCACCCAGATGCCAGCCTTCAGCATGCAGCTAGTCAGCACCTAGCCCCCATTACCCATCATGCAACTACTAAGCACCCAACCAGTACCCAGCACCCAGCGACTCAGTACCTAGCCACCCAGCACCCAGTCCCCAGCACCCAGCTATTCACCACCCAGGTACCCAGCACCAAGTACCCAGCAACCCAGCACTCAGCTACTCAGCACCCAGTATCCAGTTATTTGGACCTCAGCATCCAGCTAGTCAGCACCCAGCCACCCAGCTACTCAACCCAGTATCTAGGACCCAGCCGCCAACCACCCAGCACCCAGTACCTAGTACCTAGCCAACCAGCCCCCAGCACCCAGCTACTCAGCACCCAGACACCCAGCACCCAGTACCCAGCTACCCAGCACCCAGTACCCAGCTACTCAGCACCCAGCCACCCAGCTACCCAGCTATCCAGCACCTAATCCAGCACCTAGTACCCAGCCACCCAGCACCAGGACACAACCACTCAGCACCCATCACCCAGTACCCAGCACCCAGCCAACCAGCCCCCAGCACCCAGCTACTCAGCACCCAGACACCCAGCACCCAGTACCCAGCTACTCAACCCAGTATCTAGGACCCAGCCGCAAACCACCCAGCACCCAGTACCTAGTACCTAGCCAACCAGCCCCCAGCACCCAGCTACTCAGCACCCAGCCACTCAGCTACCCAGCTACCCAGCACCTAATCCAGCACCTGGTACCCAGCCAACCAGCACCCAGCACCAGGACACAACCACTCAGCACCCATCACCCAGTACCCAGCACCCAGCCAACCAGCCCCCAGCACCCAGCTACTCAGCACCCAGACACCCAGCACCCAGTACCCAGATACCCAGCACCCAGTACCCAGCTACTCAGCACCCAGCCACCCAGCTACCCAGCTACCCAGCACCTAATCCAGCACCTAGTACCCAGCCACCCAGCACCAGGACACAACTACTCAGCACCCATCACCCAGTACCCAGCACCCAGCCAACCAGCCCCCAGCACCCAGCTACACAGCACCCAGACACCCAGCACCCAGTACCCAGCTACCCAGCACCCAGTACCCAGTACCCAGAACCCAGCCACCCAGCTAGCCAGCACCCAGTACCCAGCTACTGAGCACCCAGTTCCCAGAACCCTGCTACTCAGACCCCAGGCACCTAGTACCTAGCACCCAGCACCCATCTAACCAGTACACAGCACCCAACTACTCAGACCACACCATCTAGCTACTCAACACCCAGCTACCAAGCACCCAGTTACCCAGCACCCAACCACTCAGCACCCAGTACCTAGCACCCAGACACCCAGTAACCAGCCCCTAGCCACCCAGCACCCAGTACCCAGCACCCAGCTACCTAGTATTTAGCACTCAGCACCCAGCACCCCCAGCTTGCAAATTGCACACCCGTGTATCATTTTACCCTGTTTTGACTCCACTGCCTCTGTCCTGCCTGTCCGCTCTGCCCCACCCGGCCCCCCATCCATCGCCCATCCTGCCCTGGCCTGAGCCTTCCTGTGCCCCAAGCAGAAACAACAGGAAACCGCCAGGGTGGGGCGGGGCTGGCCAAGGAAAGCAAAGATTTATCATTTCAACTTCACATCTGAGTAGGTCATTAAGAATGGGTAGCCATTTGACAGGCAGATACCAATGGGGAAGATTCCAGGAAGAAGAGACAGAGACAGGAACACAGGAAGAGAACAACTCTCTAGAAACCAGGAATTCCTGCTGCTGAATGCCATAAGCATTGTGAAAATTAAAAAGAAGCTGGGGTCAATTTGGGCTCCATTATAAGGCAGTGGAAAAGAGGTATTTAAGCATAAGATCTACATTTTAGAAGTGTCCCAATGTGCAGGGTGCTGGTGGCTCATGCCTGTCTGTCATCCTAGCTACTCAGAAGGCTGACCTTTGAGGATCATGGTTGAATGCCAGTGAAGACAAGAATGTCTGTTAAAG
Organism: Perognathus longimembris pacificus; assembly: GCF_023159225.1. Classification (NCBI taxonomy): domain Eukaryota; kingdom Metazoa; phylum Chordata; class Mammalia; order Rodentia; family Heteromyidae; genus Perognathus; species Perognathus longimembris. The sequence continues at coordinate 33,581 of NW_025960074.1, read as the reverse complement.
AGTCTCATCTCCAATTAACTACAAAAAATACAAAAACAAAAACCTGGAAGAGGCACTGTGGCTCAAAGAGACAGAGGACTAGCCTTGAAAGGAAAGGAAGAAGGGCTGGGAATATGGCCTAGTGGTAGAGTGTTGCCTTGTATACATGAAGCCATAGGGTTCAATTCCTCACCACCACATATAGCAAAAAGCAGGAAGTGGAGCAATGGCTCAAGTGGTAGTGTACTAGCCTTGAGCAAAACAAAACAAAAAGCCTGGGACAGTGCTCAGGACCTGAGTCCAGGACTGGCAATGAAGGAAGGAAGGAAGGAAGGAAGGTAGAAAAGAAAGAGAGGAAGAAAGAAAGAGAGAAAGGAAGATAGTGAGTGAACTCAGGGTCAGCACCTGCGTTCATGCCCCACAAACAATAACAACAACAAAGAATCCACAAAATGCTAGTTTTCCAATAAAAGATTAAAAATTTGTTAGAAATATGTTGCTAACTTACGAAAAAAAGACCCTAACACTTCAATTTTTAAATTTAGCTCAAATGAGCAAAGCAACAGGCAGAACTTCATATGGTCCTATTTAAAAGGATCACATTGGCACTGAACTACATTGAGCTCCTATATCATCATCAGTATAGAGAAAATGAGTCTAACCTTACATTTCTTGTTTTTCAGAAAATGGAAAATGCTGAACTCTCATATAATTATTACTTCTAAATAGGCATAATTAGTTGGTTGAGAGCAATCATGATAGACCTAGTAGTTTTCAATGTTATCAAAAGTTCTAAAGGCCATCTTTGATCAGCAATCTTATTTTAGAATAATCCTCACAGCTACCATGTGCCAGCAAAAAACTCAGCCTTATAATTAGAAAGACAGCATCACCTCCACTTGGAGTAGCCAGCAGCCTCTCAATGTGTTTTCCTTTTTTAAATAAAAATATATAATTACTTATTTATTGTCAAAGTGATATACAGAGGGATCACAGATCCACACATTAAGCCATGTTTTCTTATACGCAAATTATGATTTCAATACATACCCGATCTAATATTCAGGATGTTTTAGGAATTAAATGAGATAATTAATGTAGGATAAATTACCAACAATTTTTAGAAAGCCGAGCTGTATGAAAGCTCACACCTCATTGTTGGATCCTCAGAATTCATAGCATCTAGGACCATGCAACTCATTGTGTTTTACATCACACTTCTTCATATACATATGGGACCATCATATTATATTTCATTGTCCTTTCAAGGGTTCTACTCATTTATTTTTTTAAAGAAAATCTCAATACCAAAATGTGCACTCTAGTTCTCCAATTCTCTAAGAATAATGTAGTTTGCTGCATACAAACTACTGTCATCATGTAGTTCTAAGCCATATACATTGAACATAACAAAATGTGTTAAAATTAAAACACATGATTTAGCCAGGCACCTGGGGCTCATACCGGTAAACCTGGATACTCAGCAAGCTGAGAAGCATACGGTCAGGGTTCAAAGCCAGCCCATTCAGTAAAGTCCAAAAGACTCCATCTCCAATTAACCAGTGAAATGCTGGGCTAGATGTGTAAGTGGCAGAATACCAGCTGAGTGGGCATACATGCCAGGATGAAGCCTTGAATTCAAACCTTGTTACTACAGGTGGTGGGAGAGGAGAGGAGAGAAAAGGGGAGGACAGGGGAGAGGATGGGAGGGGAGGAGAGGGGAAGAGAGGGGAGGACAGGAGAGGAGAGGAGAGGAGAGGAGAGAGAGCACAATACATGGTTTAATAAGATTCTAATAGTTCAATACCTATTTTTGTAGCTTTAGACTGGTTTACAGAAGGAAAAGATATTTCACAAGTGAATGAACAATTATGGAAAGCAAATTGCTGTCTTCCACATAATAAACACATAAACAATCTTCCAAGTAATGTTTTACATCTACATAACTGATAAACTAGAAAATATGCCAAAATACTTGAATTAGGAAAAGCAGTTCATCACTTAAAATATTGTAATTTATCTTTACAATCAGTTTGTAAAAACAACAACAACAAAAACAAAAAGTAGCTGCTAAGTGCCAGTGGCTCTCACCTGTAATCCTAACTTCTCAGAAGCCTATGAGCTGAGACTCACAGCTCAAATCCATCCAGGCAGGAAAGTCTATGAGACTCATCTCCAAATAACTACCAAAAAAAGCTGGAAGAGGACCTGTGGTTCAAATGATAGTCTGCTAGCCTTCAGCACAAGAACAGCACCCAAGCCCTGAGTTCAAGCCTCAGGACTGGCATAATGAACAATCATAAATAGACCCAACATATTCGACTAGCAATGTGGCTTAGCGGCAGAGTGCTCACCTAGCATGCATGAAGCCCTGGGTTCCATTCCTCCCCACCACATAAACAGAAAAAGGTGGAAGTAGTGCTGTGGCTCAAATAGTAGAGTGCTAGCCTTGAACAAAAGCAGCTCAGGGACAGTGCTCAAGCCCTGAGTTCAAGCCTCAGAACTGGCAAAATAAAAACAACATTAAATTAAGTATATAACTCTCCTGGTAATACTAATGAGAAATCATTAGTCCAAGGCCCAGGACTGGCCAAAAAAAAAAAAAAGAACCTAAATGCTTACATACAGTACTTAGAAATTTTCTAAGTACTATCTGCTGTGTATCTGTTTTCTAATACTGGACAGTAATATGGTAATACTATCATGACATTATAGCTGATTAATATACTCTATGAAGTTTTTAGTAAGTGCAACCACAGGAACAGCAGCTAACTGAGTATAACCACAAGTAATTGAGACCATGAGTGACAGGTGGTTGAACTTCTCTTTGTGTTTAAAAAACAAAATGAGTTTTCACACAAAAGGAGAAGGGACGGACTCACGGGAGGGGCCCAGAGAAGGTGATATCTACCAACTTTTTCGAAGTGACTATGTAAGGAATTAAAAACATAGTCCTCTATTTTGAGAATTGTACTCAAGTCAAAAGTCCCTTCTGGTGGCCACCCATCTTGAAAGTGAGCCACTCAGAAGAGCAGAGAGTCACCCACTTTCATTTCTTGATCTCTACACTATTATTGTGAGTAACTTCCTTCCAGTGGGCTAAAGTCAAGTCCACGGGAGTGGAAGGGACGTTGCCCATGCCTATCAGTCTCGTCAGTTGTGCAGTCCACAAAATAACAAGAGGTAAAACAATTCCAATAAAACAGAAGAAACAATACACACAGGCCTGATATTTAAAAGACTGACAAAATGGAGATCTCCTAAGCTGATCCGCTGGCTCCTGTGAAGAAGCAAAAGTAGCAGACCCAAGATCAAGGTGGGCAGGTTGAGCCTCTGTTAGGAGGCCCTCCTGGTCAGTTCCTGCCAAAAAGCGAACTGACTTGCACCATACAAGAAAGACGAGGTTGGACGATCACGATGGGCACCCCACCACCTTGGGACCAAAGAAGGAAGAAGAGGCAAGGGATTCTGGCACACAGGCCTGCCCCGCTCTCTGCTTGCAGCTCCATGCTTCTTGGTGTAGACCTGAGCGGTAATGAATGCCTTCCCTGGTTGGGGCACTACTGGGGGACTAATCCTGTGGTCCTGTTGCATTCCCATTTCTCCCTTGATTTCTTTCCCCCAAAGTTTGTTGCTACCCAGGTCACCCAAGCTGCATGGTTGAAGGAACGGGATACTGGTGAGGACAGCAGCTAGAGGCACAAGTGCCAATGGACTGGCCAGTAAGCAGCGCTGGGCTCCTTAGCCACGCCCACCACAAGAATATCACCCTTGACTTGAGCAAGTAGGACACAGTCCGGGCAAACCCTTTAGCACCTTCCAAGCCACTGTGTACTGGGTGCGCTCGCATGTGCATATGTGTGCCCGTACTTGCTTACATGCGTGTGTGTTTGTTCCTGATGCTGTACATGGGTGTGCTTACTAAGCCAAAGTCTGTGTATGTGTAATATGTATGTGGATGTAGATCCAGGAGGACCCGGCACAGTGTGTTATGAGTGAGCATGTGGAGGTGGCGGGAAGGGAGAAAGAGAAAGAGAGAGAGAGAGTCATCTCGCCTATGAGGAATTCTTTGTTCATGTGCGGTTGTATGAGTGTGTCATGTATGAGGTTGGACATAGGGAGTTCCAATTGTGTGCATGTTTACTTGCTTATTTGAAGTTCCCAGACACCAATCCTTTGGCAAAGTCTCCCCTTTTGTGCTGTCCTCTGCACAAAGGTCTCCGGACTTGAGGCCCGGGATACCTAGCTGCCTCTGCTCTTGGAGATCTGCATGACAGTGACAATGACGCCTATGAATACTGTTGCTGGGTGCTAGTGTGCCTTGGTCGAGGCAGGGAAGGGTCAGATATCCCTTTCCCTAGTGTCTTAGCAGAGCTTCCTGCAGGAGCCTTAAACATATGGCTGTGAGCCATGGGTACCAGGATTGCCAGCTCCTGCCTCTAGCCAGTATAATCCTTGGCTGCTCAATAGCAGGAAGTAGCAGGCAGGGATCTGGGCCAGAGAGGCCAAGGCAAGCGGGAAGACAAGAGTTAAGCAGACACTAGCGCAGAAAGGAGATGCCCAGATTCGCTGACCTGCTAACCTTGTATCTCCCTTATGCTCTGAGCAAGAGAGATGATGTTGATGGTGAGAGAGGTGACGGATCCATACACCAGCCACTTCCAGGACTGGCAAGGGCAGAGGCGGTGGGGAGCTGTGTCACACGGGTTCAACCAGGATGTGGGAAGATGGAGCAGGAAGGGAGGTGGAAAGTGTATTTGCCTAGGACCCTGGCCCAAGCTGTTCCCAGCAGAATGGCCAGGGGAGGGATGTGCGGCTCTACACATCCTGTGCATCCCCGAAGGCATGTGAGAACTAGTGAGAACTTACAGCAAACCCCCAAGGGGCCCTGTGTCCTTTTTGCTATGGCAACTCCAGTTGGAACACTGGCTCAAGTCAGCAGGAGGCGCCTAGTACCTGGCCACATCACAGAGCTACAAAACATATGGGCACTGCCCAGAGGCTTCCCAGCACCCCAGGTGCAAATGCACTGTTAGTGAGGCACCAGGAGGCCCTGCTGGCCTGTGAGCACCAACTGCCTACCTCTAAGCAGCCTCACTATCCCTCCTTTATGGCTGTTCCTGTTGGAATGCAAATGAAAGCACACATCAACAAAGTGGGCAAGGAATGGAGAAACAAAACATCCGACCACCCCCTGGAGGCTTTGCTGCACAGTGGGCCACATATGTGCAGTCCTTCTGGCTCAGAAAAACACAGGGCTGCTGCCTAGCAAGCCAGGCAAGGTCTTCAGGTGGTCTTGGCCAAGGGGGCAGAGGCCATTTCCAGACCAATCGGATGTCAGTCATAAAACCAGAAGGCAGGAAAGGAGTGCCGCTTCCCTCCTACCTTTGTCACAAACCTCCTGTGCACAGAAAAGGAGCAGAGGGGCTTGGGCACAGAGCAGGCAGACAACAGATTAGATAAATGGGGATTGGTGTTCACCAGAGGACTGAGAGATCCCAGGTGTGCAGAGGGTGAGAGCAGAGGGAGATTTGGAGAAGATAAGAAGGGCTAGGCCAGGGTGAGGCAGTTGTAATTTCCCCAGAAGAAGTGAAGAGGTGCATGGGGAGGTGTGCAGCCTGTGAACCTCAAGAGGAGGAGGGGGAAATTGGGAGGCAGAGGCAGAGGCAAAGAGGCAGTGGCACAGAGGCATGTGTGAGTTGAAAGCAGTCCAGAGCAGCAAGGCAGGGAGAGGAGGGCTAGGAGAGAGAACTCGGAGGGAGTTATCAGCAAAGGAGGTATGTGTGCAGGGGACAAGCCTCAGGAACTCAGCTGCAGATGGCAGGTGGTGGCTAGGAAGGCCAGGTTGGGCGCCCCACCACCCTGGGACCAAGTAGAAGGGAGAAGAGGCAAGGGATTCTGGGGCACAGGCCTGACCCATTCTCTACGTGCAGCGCTGTGCTTTAGGGTGTAGACCTGAGGGGTAACGAATGCCATCCTTGGTTGGGGCACTACTGGGGCGTAATCATGTGGTCCTGTTACATTGACATTTCTGCCTTGATTGCTTTCCCGAAGAGTTTGTTGCTACCCAGGTCTCCGAAGCTGCATGGTTCAGGGAATGGGAGACTGGTGAGGACAGCAGGGGGAGGCCCAAGTGCCAATGGACTGTCCAGTAAACAGCGCTGGGCTCCTTAGCCACGCCTACCACAAGAACAACACCCTGGACTTGTGCAAGTAGGACATAGTCCTCGAAAACCCCTTAGCACCTTCCAAGCCACTGTGTACTGCGTGCGCTCACGTGTGCATGTGTGTGCCCCTGCTTGCCTACATGCGTGTGTTCCTGATGCTGTACAAGAGTGTGCTTCCTAAGCCTAAGTCTGCATATGTGTAAATAGGTATGTGGATGTAGATCCAGGAGGACCCAGCACAGTGTGTTACAGTGAGCATGTGGGGATGGCTGGGAGGAAGAGAGAGAAAGAGAGAGAGAGAGAGTCGGCTCGCCTATGAGGAATTTTTTGTTCATGTGCGGTTGCATGAGTGTGTCAGGTATGAGGTTGGACAGAGGGAGTTCAAAGTGTTTACACGTTACTTGTTTTTTGAAGTTCCCGGAAACCAATCATATGGCGAAGGCTCCCCTCTTGTGCTGTCCTCTACACAGAGGTCTCCGTACTTGATGCCAAGCTGCCTCTGCTCTTGGAGATCTGCATGACAGTGATGATGCTGCCTATGAATACCATTGCTGGGTGCTAGTGTGCCTTGGTCACGGCAGGGAAGGGTCAGATATCCCTTTCCCTGGTGTCTTAGCAGAGCTTCCTGAAGGAGCCTAAAACATATGGCTGTGAGCCACGGGCACCAGGATTGCCAGCTCCTGCCAATAGCCAGTATAATCCTTGGCTGCCCAATAGCAGGAAATAGCAGGCAGTGATCTGGGCCAGAGAGGCCAAGGCAAGAGGGCAGACAAGAGGTAAGTGGAAACCTGCCCAGGGAGGAAATGCCCGGATCCGCTGACCTGTTTTTCTTGTATCTCCCTTGTGCTGTCAGGAAGACAGATGACGTGGAGGGCGAGAGAGGTGGCAGATCCAGACACTGGCCGCTCCCAAGACTGGCAAGGGCTGAGGCGGTGGGCAAGCTGTCCCACACGGGTTCAGCCAGGATGTGGGAGGATGGAGCAGGAGGGGAGGTGGAAATTGTATTTACCTAGAAACCTGGCCCAAGCCAGCCCCAGCAGAATGGCCAGGGGAGGGATTTGCGGCTCCAGAGGTCCTGTGAACATCAACTATGACACTGTAACACAAGGGCTGGAGGAAGACTGACAGGATGACTTGCGTTGTGCAGGTGTTTCTACCAGAAGAAGGAAGGCATTGTAGCAGGCAGGGTCAAGGCTAAGGCTACAGAATGAAAGTCATGTTTTCTGGCCCATGGGGAACTGAAGTATGCAAACGCTGGGCTGACAGCTACCATTTTATAACAGATGATCTGCTAATTGCATTTTATTAAATACTAAAATAAGTTGGATGAGTAAAAGCATAAATAATACTCGAAATGAGTACTAACTATGATAAGGGCATCCAAAGTCACAGGAAAACTTTTTTTAAGCACAAAAATGGATTCCACGACAGCATTTATTTCAAAATTTCTGTCTTCTCAGAATTAATGTTTTAAACAATGATTCGTATAACTATCAATATTCCAATGGTCTTCAAGTTAATGCATACAAACGTCAAATTTTGTAAGGTTTACAAAGATATGAAATCCAAATTATAAGGTGATATAACTGTGGTAGATATGGAGAACTACAAATTCTAGCAATAAGCAAATAAAGTAAAGGTAAACTCTGGAGACTAAGTTGTTTTTATTTACATAAGGAGTTTTTGACTAGTAAATACCCAATCAATGTAAGAAGAAAAGGTATTCTCATCAGTGATAGTTGAATACTATCCTATCTCAAAACATTCTGGCTTTCTCTGAAATGTTTTGAGAGGAGTCACTGTTTGGATTTTCCTTCTAAGTGTATAATGATTTAGCTCTAATGATACAAATGACTTAAATTAACATAATACTGAGTGCATACTTGACTAACAAATCTTAAGATTTTAGATATATTTTAGGATTAAAGTGATTAGTTTTGGACAGGAAGACCAGTATCTGAACTGGCCTCCAAGAGGCCTGAAGTTAGAAGGCTGTTTGCGTGTTCCATACTAGCGGGAACAAATCACAGAGGGGAAAAAAGAGAAAAGAAAAGAGGGAAATCTGGGAATATGGAAAGGAGCTCCATTGTGAAAGGCTTTTAGTATCAGACCAGGAAGGTCTAAAGGAAAAGCAGTCAATTCAGGTTTTTAAGAAGAAAAAAAATGCAATCAAAACCAGCTCAAAAGTAAGAGTTCTCCTCACTGTTCCTCAATAATCAGCTCTTGTCTGTTGAAAACAAAAAGTAGTGTGCCTATGGTCCATACCTGTAATGAACCTACTCAGAATGCTGAGATATGCAGATCACAATTTGAAGCCAGCCTGGGCAGAAAAGCCCATGAGACTCACGTCTAATTAATCAACATAAAGCAAAAGGGGAGCTGGGGCTCCAATGGCACAGCGCTGGACTTGAACAAAAATGCTCAGCTATAGTGCCCAGGCCCTAGTTCAAACCTCAAGAGCACACACACACACACACACACACTCACACACACACACACACACACACACACACACCAGCTCAGAGATTACTAGACATAATAGCCTAAAAGTTGTCATTTGAGCCTAAATAAAGCTATATACAATGCTGATTGGGAATAACTACAAGGCCTTTAGAAGTAACAAATGCCATTTGTAAGGAAATGGAAGGACTTGGAAAAAATTATACTAAATGAAGAGAGACAGACCCAAAGAAACATGAACACTATGGTCTCCCTTATTGGGAATAATTAGTACAGGTTTAGGCAAGTTATAGCAGAGCATCACAAGGCCCAATTGCTATACCCTTATGAACACATAAGATGATGCTAAGTGAAATGAACTCCATGTTATGGATACAATTGTTATATCACAGTTGTAACTACTTTCAACGTCCCATGTGTATCTGTAGCTTCTACTATTGATGATGTTCTTGTATCACCTTCCTGTGGTTGTACCTACACTATCTCTGTAATTTATCTGAGTATATTGGAAACCGTGTATACTGGTATTGGAACTAGGAAATTGAAAGGGAATACCAAAATTGCGAGACACAGGGTAAAAAAAGACAAACAAATACAAAAGCAATACGTGCAAAAATGTTTGGTGTAAGTGAACTGCACAACTCAGGGGGGGAAAGGGTAAGGGGGAGAGTGGAGTGGGGTTTGAGGAACAAGGTAACAAACAGTACAACAAATGTATCCAATGCCTAATGTATGAAACTGTAACCTCTGTACATCAGTTTAATAATAAAAATTTGAAAATAAAGAAAAAAAGAAAGGAATTACGTCACAAGGATAGTAAAAAAATATAAGTTATAAATTGAAGACATAGAAAAGCATGAACTGGATGACAGCAAGACAGAAAATAAAACAGTAGGCGGCTATCAGGAGGAATAGAATGAGCCAATAGATTCAGTCTTGGAGGTACGATGTAGAAGGTGACACTAACACATTTTATTTGGGATGACCACCCTGTAACTACAACTCAAAACCCCAGAGGTGAAAGTCAACACAGAAGTTTCTTCCAAACAGAGGACACGTCAATATCAAGACATTAAAAAAAGGGGCTGGGGATATGGCCTAGTGGCAAGAGTGCCTGCCTCGGATACACGAGGCCCTAGGTTCGATTCCCCAGCACAACATATACAGAAAATGCCCAGAAGCAGCGCTGTGGCTCAAGTGGCAGAGTGCTAGCCTTGAGCGGGAAGAAGCCAGGGACAGTGCTCAGGCCCTGAGTCCAAGGCCCAGGACTGGCAAAAAAAAAAAAAAAAAGACATTAAAAAAAAGAGAGAGAAAGAGAGAGAGAAAGATCCAGTAAAATTCATGGGGTTGTTCTTGCCAGCCCAAGGAAGAAAGGATTCTGAGGGGAAGAGAACAGCGAAAAAGAAGACAATCAAGAAAAATGTCATAAAAGAGAATGTAAGTTTGAGCAAGGAAGAACACTCAGAGAGACAAATGCTAGAGAGAGGGGAAACACCTGAGAAAGCACTTACGGTCTTCCTGTCAAAATCATCTTCCCCTTTCACACATCCTACAGAATTGTTAAAACGATGACTGGTCTAGTCCTTGGCTAAGGTAGTTTGACGTTTTTTAACCTATACCAACCTTGGTCTCTTGATGACATGGGTCATGAATATCTGGGTCCTACGTGAAGGTTAAAATCTCATTGCTACCCAGGCTGTAAGCATGTAATCTATAATGGCACTGGACTCGGCTCTCCACTCCACTTCCCTCCATGGATACAGCACTTCAGAACTATTTGACACAAATTACCTATCTTCAGAACTGGCTTGAAACTAAGCTTCCATCCATCTCTACCCGTTTAATACAATCAAGCCAAGCCACTGCACGAATTGCCTCCCAGCAGCCCCTCCTCTCCTCTCATTCCCTGCACAGGATCATCTGTTGGTCAGACATCAATCCTACTCTCTGGTGAACAGCTGACTCTGTTAGGGGTCGGTAGAAGGACCACCCAGCAGCTGCACCATGTTTTAGAGACAAAGCATGGTGGCCAATGCTTATGAGAATTGGAATACGGGGAAGCAAAGCAGTTAAAGCCCTTGGTAAGTGAAGAAACATTGTGCAAGTTAGCTCTTGGGAAAATGTTCTCCAGTGACTTCTCTGACATCATTCACAAGGCAGACAAGCAGGCAGTAACAGTCAACTTGCAGATTATGCACTTAATCCTCATGCATTTATTTTTATTTTTTAATTTATTTTTTGGCCAGTCCTGGGCCTTGGACTCAGGGCCTGAGCAATGTCCCTGGCTTCTTCCCGCTCAAGGCTAGCACTCTGCCACTTGAGCCACAGCACCGCTTCTGGCCGTTTTCTGCATATGTGGTGCTGGGGAATCGAACCTAGGGCCTTGTGTATCCGAGGCAGGCACTCATGCCACTAGGCTATATCCCCAGCCCCCCTCATGCATTTGTTGACACTCTACTTGGTGCGAGACATTGTGTAAAGACTAGATCATTTACCCACTTTAATTCATAGGCATGACTGAAACCCTCAAAGACTCTCTTGTTCAAATCTAGTTTGGCTTTAAGATCAGAGATCAAATGCCAGCACCTCCAGACAGATATCCATGAACCTTTCTCAGGCAACAGTAACAACTCTTTTCTCCCAAGTCTCATAGAATGCTGTTCATGGACTTCTTTTATGAAACACAATGATCCTCATACATTGTAATTCTTTACATGTGCTCTCTCCTAATAAACTTTCTCTCTATATATGCACATATACATATGTCTGTATATATGTGTGTATACATATGTGTATATATATGTATATATATACATACGTATATATGCATATATATAACTGAAATCCAAGATTCATGTCGTGATAATACCCCATTATCTTCCCACATCCCAAAGCATAATGCATCTCCTTTGATAATGAGTGCGTTCATGAGCTAGACTTTGTCCACCGAAGGCTCGATACATATTAGACGTTTGATTATATAAAGGCAATAATCTTATTCTCTGCAATTAAAAGTCAACCTTAACATCTAAAAATAGGGAAAATAAAACTGTAAATAAGTGCAACATAGCAAATTATCCTAATTCCAATGTTAACACTTTATGTGGTACAATTGGATCAAGATGAGATTCAACTTCACCTTTCATCTTTCTATCTAATAGAATTTTCTAAAAAGAAACAAATACATTAAATCACAAAAATTTATAACTTAAGTGTTTCAAGTGAACTGTTTTGAAATACTTTAGTATATGAGTTATTCTTAAATCTTACGGGTTCATTAAAATGGCTCCAATGAGTATCCGATTCTCATCTATCAACAAAGTTATTTGTGAGCAAGGAAACTGGGTTACTGTGTGTTTTTGATAGTTTGGAATAGCTAAAATTCACATACCTTTCTAATTTACCATCATTTGGTTCAAATGGTCTAATTTACCAAAAGAAAATCTTGATTCTTTTTGAGAAAATACTGAGGCTACATGGGCTAAATAAATAGGAAAAAGGACCCTAAGCCTTTTTTATTTCAGGAGATGAGTATCTAGTAAGAAGAGTAATGGGTTAGTGTTTAGAATTCTAGGTCCATGCTTAGATGAATGAGCTCTTTGTTGTCAGTAAGTAGTTGGCTTTGTCATTTTTTTTTTTTTGGTGCCAGTTTTGGGACTTGAACCCAGGATTCTGGGTGCTGCCCCTGAGCTTTTATGCTCAAGGCTACTATTCTACCATTTGAGCCAGAGCTCAGCTTCTGGCTTCTTAGTGGTTAATTGCAGATAAGGGTCTCACAGACTTTCCTGCCCACACTGACTTTGATCCACAATACTCAGATCTTAGCCTCCAGAGCAGCTAAGAATATGGGCACCTAGGTGTCTAGTACCCGGTTACTGGTTCTCTTGCCTTTAAACTAGATATGAGAACTTTAAAAGCTTGAAAAATGAAATTAAGTCAGAAGTAAGGAAATGGAAAAACCTCCCATGCTCCTGGATTGGGAGGATTAATATAATCAAAATGGCAATATTGCCAAAGGCTATCTACAAATTCAATGCAATACCCATTAATATCCCACCACCATTTTTTAATGAATAGAGGAAGCAATCCAGAAATTCAAATGGAACAATAAAAGACCTAGAATAGCAAAAACAATCCTAGGCAGAAAGAACGGTGCTGGAGGAATAACAATACCCAACTTCAAGCTGTATTATAAAGCTATAGTAATAAAAACAGCTTGGTATGGGCACTAGAACAGGCCTGAAGACCAATGGAACAGAATTGAAGACCCAGAAATGAACCCACAGAACTATGCCTACTTAATCTTTGATAAAGGAGCTAAAACTATAGTATGGAAGAAAGATATCCTCTTTAACAAGTGGTGCTGGCAAAACTGGCTCAACACATGCAACAAACTGAAACTAGATCCTTATATGTCACCCGGCACCCAAATCAATTCCAAATGGATGAAAGACTTTGAAATCATAACAGACACCCTGAAAACACTAAAGGAAGGAGTAGGAGAAATACTTGGGCTCCTTGGCACAGGACGGAACTTCCTTAACAAAGACCCAGAAACGCTACAAATCAAAGAAAGGTTGGACAAATGGGACTGCATCAAACTGCAGAGCTTCTGCACGGCAAGTGACATAGCTCGCAAGATAATCAGAAAGCCCACAGACTGGGAGAAGATCTTTACTGGACATTCAACAGACAAAGGCCTCATATCTAAAATATATGCAGAACTAAAAAATTACCTTCTTTCAAAACAAAACCGCAAAGAACCAATAGCCCCCTCATCAAGTGGGCTAAAGACTTACAAAGAGACTTCTCTGATGAGGAAATGAGAATGGCCAAGAGACATATGAAAAAATGCCCTACATCACTGGCCATGAAAGAAATGCATATCAAAACAACACTGAGATTCCATCTCACCCAGTAAGAATGTCCTATATAAAGAAAACTAACAATAACAATTGCTGGAGGGGATGTGGCCAAAAGGGAACACTAATCCATTGTTGGCGGGAATATAAACTGGTTCAGACACTCTGGCAAGCAGTATGGAGATTCCTCAGAAGGCTAAATATAGAACTCCCCTATGACCCAGCAGCCCCACTTTTGGGTATCTATCCAAAAGACCACAAACAAAATCACAGTAATGCCACCAGCACAATAATGTTCATCGCAGCAAAATTTGTCATAGCATGAATCTGGAGCCAAGCCAGATGCCCCTCAGTAGACGAATGAATCAGGAAAATATGGTACATATATACAATGGAATTTTATATTTCTATCTGAAAGAATGCCATTGTCCCATTTGTAAGGAAATGGAAGGTCTTGGAAAAAATTATACTAAGTGAAGTGAGCCAGACCCAAAGAAACATGGACTCTATGGTCTCCCTTATTGGGAATAATTAGTACAGGTTTAGTCCTGTCATAGCAGAGCATCACAAGGCTCAATAGCTATACCCTTATGAACACATAGATGATGCTAAGTGAAATGAACTCCATGTTATGGAAACAATTGTTATATCACAGTTGTAAGTACTTTCAATATCCCATATGTATCTGTAGATTCTATTATTGATGATGTCCTAGTATCACCTTCCTGTGGTTGTACCTACACTATCTCTGTAATCTTATCTGAGTATATTGGAAACCGTGTATACTGGTATTGGAACTAGGAAATTGAAAGGGAATACCAAAATTGAAAGACACAGGGTAAAAAAAGGCAAACAAATACAAAAGTAATACTTGCCAAAATGTTTGGTGTAAGTGAACTGAACACCTCAGGGGGCGAAAGGGAAAGGGGGAGGAGGGAGGGGGGAATGAGGGACGAGGTAACAAACAGTACAACAAATGTATCCAATGCCTAATGTATGAAACTGTAACCTCTCTGTACATCAGTTTGATAATAAAAATTGAAAAAAATAAATAAAATTAGATATCTCTCAAAAGGTTTTTAATGAGATGCCATCAGTATGACACAGTCAGAATAAGGTTGAATTAAGTATCTCAGTACCTGTGGCCAACTTAAATTGACACATAAACCAATTAACTACCACAAATCTGCTCATATTTATCAATATACATCATCTTACATTATACCCAATCTCTCAATACTGACAGTGACAAGCATCCTTATATCATAATTCATACATATATAACCAGACAAACTAGCCTTTCTCCAGAAGGAACACACCAGTACATGGGCAATGTTTATACTTCACAAGATCCAATCATTTAAGTGCAATAATAGGATGTACCAGGCAAGGCACTGGTGGCTCCCACTTGTAATCCTAACTATTCAGGAGGCTGAGATCTGAAGATCAAAGTTTAAAGTCAGCTCAGGAAGAAAAATCCATTGAGATGCTCATTTCCAATTAATCACTGGAAATCCACAAGTGGAGCTCAAAGTGGTAGAGTGCTAGTCTTAAGGAGAAAAGCTCAGGGGCAGGCTCTCAGGCTGAGTTCAAGCCCCATGACCAACCGAATTAAAAAAAAAAAAAAGCAAGTGATGTCAAATTAACAACACTTAACACTACAATACCTCTTAGGTTACATAACAAGCAACTTAAGGAGAACACTGGCTTAGTATATTTACATATGTGCACAGAAAACTCCTAATTGCACAAATACAATCATAAGTAAATAAAGAAGACATAGTCCTGACAATTATTTCTACAGTTGCCCATGTGGTCACCTGTGGTTACTTATAATTACTTTCTCTCTCTACTTATTCTGTTTTCCCGTTGTCTCACCAAGCTACTTATGGTTTTATACTGGGCCAGGTAATACAAACCTTCATTCTTAAAGGGTCTGTACAACTGATAGTCCATTAGATATGGTAACTGTAATAGTTTTCCATCGGGGTGGGAATGTGACTTAGTGGTAGAGTGCTTGCCTAGCATGCATGAAACCCTGGGTTCGATTCCTCAGCACCACATATATAGAAAAAGCCAGAAGTGTCTCTGTGGCTCAAGTGGCAGAGTGCTAGCATTGAGCAAAAAGAAGCCAGGGACAGTGCTCAGGCCCTGAGTCCAAGCCCTAGGACTGGCAAAAAAAAAAAAAAAGTTTTCCATCGACCCTAATCACAGAACACGTTAATACCAAAAGGCACCTTCGGGGATCTTCTAGGACCCAGACACTAGGAAGTAGCTATCCGATACCCCCTGATTGCAAACAGATCCATCACCCCAGCCAGCACAGTAGCTTCCTTCTTTGCTTGTCCATTCAGAGGCATGAGAAAGCCACAGCGTCCAGGGAGCAGAATTCACTTCCAGTTCAATGGAACCATTGTGTCTCCCGATTGAAACATTCCTTCTTTTAGGACAAAGGCCTCTAGGTCAGCACAAAGTAAGATCATAGGAACAGGAAACAAAAATTTTGTTAATGGGTCACTAAGAGTAATCGTGGGTGGTGTCACTACCAAGTTCACCATATGATTCTTCAATCCATTGATTCTAATTTCAGAGAAAAATCCCACCTATTCAATTCACAGTATCACAGTCTCCTGGGGAAGCTTGGTAGGCTTGATGGGAGTTATGGCATCATGACAAAGTCTTCCACCACACTGTCCTGCCAGCAGCTGCAGGATGTCATAGCAAACCAGTGAATTCTACCACCATGAGCATTATGTCTATCCTTTGCTGGAAGGTGAGTCCCTTGACCAGAAGCAATGCTATTTGAATACCATGATGGCAGATCAAACATTCTATAAGTCCATGGATGGTAATTTATCACAATCATTGCATGCAAGGAAGGTGTATATATAGGAAATGAGAATTCCAGTAAGAACAAATACTGCTCTATGACAAAAGTGATCCGAAGAAATATATCCACCATCATTAGCTTCAATCACTCTGGAAAACAGTACCCTATCAGCCACCACTACTCATCTCTTTGGTCAGCTGACTGGGCAATCAGCAATGGCCATAGCTGGGTCAGCATGGCGAGTCAGTCATGCTTTCGAAGCCATGCATAGTCCCCACCCAGTGGTTCATGGCCATTTTGCACATGGCTCCATTGTGTAAGAACAGGAGTGGCATGGGAAAAAGGATGATTTCTAGCCACAAAAAGGAGCAATCTTTTCACTTAATTACAAACATCATCCTCCACTCAGGTTATCTTTTGGTATTGTGCCCACTCAGCAAGTTCTACCACCTACCTCATCCCCAATTTCCTTGTGACCAATTTTCCAGTCATGCCTCTTCTAAGTCCCTAACCAGCTAGCCAAACAATTCACACAAGAGCTCATACATCCATAAAGTCACTCAACTGGCCCCTTCTCCCTGTAAGCTAACCAACAGAGACACTGCTCAATGTTCTGCCCACCTAGAGAATTTCCCTTTACCAGCGTCCTTTCAAGGTCATCCTAGTACAGAGTCAAAGTGCTACAACTATCTACTCTTACATGGTGCCTGAATATCACACAGAAGGTTCTGTAAAGCAGGCCCCAGTTTCTTCTTCTGTCAGCTGATCACAGGAAACTTACTCTAAAACCACAGGTATGGAATGAGAAGAATAAGAGTGCGACAGGACTTCAGACCATAGGCATTTGGGCTATTTCTTATAACTTACTTGTTCCACTCTTTACTACTGGGAAGCATGTATATTCTCATCTGAATATTTGAGAGGTATTGAATTTTTGAAATCTATTTTGAGATTCTATCGTTTTAGATTTTCAGAGGAATAGGAGTAGAAAGAATCATCAAGAATAAAGATTAACAGAGTTTTAATCTCACATCCTATTATTATTTTTCCAATTTCACCAAAACCTCATTTTTTCAGACTAGTGTTCAATTGAAATCCTCTTAATGCTCATGAGCCTTTTGTGGCAACATGGCAAAACGTCTAAGAGTTACAAAGACCTAAGTTTGATATTTGCCAATACCATTGCTGAAGTCTTGGTAATTAAATCTCTAGGCCTCCTGTAAATTTGGGTCTTACGCATAAACTCTTAATCTACCTTCTGAGAGTACAGGGTAGATGTTGAGTGTTCTCACCACAAAAATGATAATAATCTGCGATATACATGTTAGCTAGATTTAACCACTCTATGTGTAAAATATGTTGTACTTGATAAGTATGTATCATTTTACCTGTAGATTTTTATAAATATGTTGATTAAAAATGGAGGGAATACTACCTATGAGATACTGAATGGGCTCTAAGAAAATGAGTTCAATCAGGGAAAAGCCTTTTACAGGTAATGTTTATATTTGAACAAGAGCTTAGGATTTTTGTTTTTTTTTTTCTTTAGAAATTTTATTTAAATATACGGAAAATAGTTATGGATGGCAAAAGGTGCTATTTATCCTGTATTTTTTATTTTTGTAATTTTGTATTCTTTTATTATTTAAAAGGTGATGTACAGAGAGATTACAAGAACATGTCAGGTAATGAGTACATTTCTTTTTAGACAATGTCACCCCTTCCGCAAGCTCTCTCCCTGTGTTTTCTTCCATTCCCCCCACACAAGTTATATAGTTAATTTTCAACATAGTGTCTAGTGAGTATGTCTCTGTTTCTTTCATGGTTTTGAGCATCACAGTTATTGATAGCATGTCTGAACCTGCTTCCTGGCTCTCCCATTGCACTCCTTGATCCCAATCATTCTACAACACCACAGTAATCAAGGAGATCTTTCTAAAACATGGCACATCACTTTTCTAGCTAAAACTTTCCAATGTGTTCTTAGAATATTTGAAATTAAGTCTAAACTTTCTACTATGGTTAATAAAACTACACACAACTTCTTTTATGACTCTGTATCAGTTTTCTTTTAGGCTAGATAAAGTGTGAAGTACCCTGCACACACACACACACATACACACACACACACACACAACTCCTTTAGTTCTTACAAGAAAGTTTGAGAAGGTTGGCTGAAAGAGAGAAAAAAGCTGAGGAATTAAGATTAACAAACCTTCCCTAGAGCACCTAATTAGTAAGGCTTGCAACTGCTTCACACCCAGTTTTCAACAATATCTAGCACTTACTACATATCTTCTGCTAGACACTGAATGAATGTCTTTATATAAAGGTAACCACTTAATAGGACATATGCCACATGATGATATTATTATTCTCAAATGGAGAAAAAAGCTTGGACTCAAAGAAGTTAAGTAACTGGATTAAGTCACAGAAGTAGGAAATGGCAAGGCTGGAGTTTAAATAAACCCGGGACAGTCCCACTTCATACTGCTAACCCTAAGCATTTCCTCCTCCACATCCTCCTGCTCTTCCTCTTCCTATTATGCCAGTCCTGGAGCTCAAGCTCATAGCCTGGGAACTGTCCCTGGGCTTATTTTGAAGAGCTTAGGTTTTTAAATACATTTTTAGCAAGTTTACTTAGGCTCATCTACCCTCCCATTGCAAAATGAAAAAGTTCATATTATTCTGTATGAGTCACTACTTTGCTGAGATAAATTTTTTCAATACCATCTGTTTCATCAAATGAAATTCCTACTCTACATTAAAGATCAGCTATTGTATCATTTATAACATATGTACAGATACAATTTCGAGATATGTAAGGGGGTTGGAAATTTTTATCTTTCATATATTATGTTCCTACAGCTTGTTTTATGCTGTATTTTGGAGTCCAACTGGAAGATAAATCTTTGCCCCTCTGTCTGAAGTAGTTTCACGTACAACCCGTTTATGATTATAACTCTGTTGTAGTTCCTATCTCTTATATTTTTAGACTTTTAACTCATTCCATGTTTGAAACCAAAAGACAATCGCTGTGCTATTTGTCTATGAAAGGTGATTGTGCACAGTTTAACATTTGGCAAGCAAACGAGAACCATGACTATTTCTGTTAACATAGGAGGAATCCCCATCAGGGAAGTGACTTCAACTGAAAGGAAATATTTGGATAGGAGGAAGAGGGAAGAAAAGAAAAAGAGCAAATAAAACTTGTCAAGGGACCACTGTGTTGGGAGCCTTTTCTCTAGACTCGGTGCATTGAAAAACTCCATTATGGAGGTATCATTCACATTCACACATGAGCAAAACAGTATCAAATACTATTATTCCACACCACAGCTAATATGGTGAAGAGGGGTATGGATCCCAGCTGTCTCCTCCATGAAATTGTGCAGCTTTCAGACTGAAGCTAAGTGGACAGCATATCTACTCTGTAGCATAGTGGAGAGGGAAAGAAATGAGTCCCAGATTGGATAGTGAAGAGTGCCAACTTCAGAAAAGAACCACTGAAGGAGGGTGGGGAGAGAGGAGAGATGAGGTGCAACAGTTATCACCAGCACAAAGGAGGAAAGATAATTTCAAAGGAAGGGTACTTGAGAATGGTCAGCATTAGGAAGTTCAATCAATAAAAGAACAGGCTCTCCACCTGCTAATGCAATCACCATTAACCCAAAAAAGCATACAAATCATCATTAATGCCTTCTTCTCCCTCACCAATTAGTAGCAGGGTTCAAATGAATTCCCTTGCCAGGCCTTCCTTTCCATCCTTTCTGCCCTCACTCTACTTCAAACTTTTACTCTCCAGCTGAGAAACTTGTAGCCTGGTCTTATGGTTTCTAGTTGGTGCCCTGGATTCACCCAGCTTCTTCTCTTCAAAATAGTTTCATGTGACTCTTCTGTGCAGAGTTCAAAAGGGATTTCCCCCCACACCCCTGTCACAAATCCAGTATTTTTCCAGTCTTTACACTCTCTAGACACCTTTTTACTTTTAAGCCGCTGTCCCATATGACACTAACTAACCCTATGAGCTTTATCTGCTTGACTTGATTATTGGCTGTGAACTACTTGCTCTCTGACCTTTATTCTATCTGTACCTCAGTTTATCAGCTGCAAACATGGAAATAAAATTTTTAAAAAAAAATAGTGCTTATCCCCTATAATTAGAGAATAAAACATGCAAAACTCTTGAAATAGTGCCTGACTGCACTATTGAATAAGCACTCAATGAATTTTAGTTATAATTGTATTAACTTTATGATTTTATAATTAACTTTTCAGCTAAATGTCATACAAAAACCCCCAACAACAACAAATAGGACCATGAACAGTGTATTGGTACCACGTAACATTTAGCCTCCACGTTATGCTTTTAGCCACTTTGCCATGATCCCAACAAACTGCCCAAGTTCTGCCTCTAAAAGGCTCTCCATGTATTCTGACTATCTACTCTGAAAAGCCTGTCATACTTAAATGACTGATTCCTAAATATAGTCATTCTAAATCCAGTCACTACCCTTTCAGAAGCGTTGTCGCTGAACTCTTTCTGAGAGCAATGGCCTACCAATTTGGAATATTTTTACTTTTTGTGTAATGCTTATTAATTTATTGCTTGTAATTTTTTTTGCCAGTCCTGCGGCTTGAACTCAGGGACCTGGGCACTGTCACTGAGCTTCTTTTGCAGAAGGCTAGCATGCCAACAGTTGAGCCACAGCATCACTTCTGGCTTTTTCTGTTTATGTGGTACTGAAGAATCGAACCCAGGGCTTCGTGCATGCTAGGCAAGCACTATACCAGTAAGCCACATTCCCAGCCCTGATTGCTTTGGTAAACTTTTAAACTACTATATTTTCCTATCACTTTTAAGTCTACAAATCACTTTGAAATCCATCTGCTCCTTAGGTTTCATTTCCATGACTATGATTGCCTGCCCCAGGTGGCAGGAACTGAGATTTTGCTTGTCTATGTAACTCTGCCCTGCCAGGGCACTGCCAGGGAGCAGATTCCTAAACACAGGCGCATGAAGGGCATGGATTGTCCTATGCACACAGCTTCACCGTCACTGAAGAAAGAAACAAACTACTTTTCAAGTAAGAAAAAAAGTCAATTAAGGTTTTTAAGGATCTCACTTTTCCTCCAAGAAATAACTTTCCAACTTTCTAGCAAATCTCTTTTTATTTCAAATACCTGATGCTGCAAACGGTCATCTCTGTCTTGATACATCTTAATGGCTAGCAAAGTGTGGGGTGGGGTAGTTGCCATAGTGACCAAGAGAAATGTCTGTAGACAGACAATTTCTGTCACTGAGACAGAAGAGTATTTCCTGTTCATCCATCTCTAGTTTGATTTAGTATAGTAAAGCTCCAAGGCAAAGTCGATTCATTTCAATTACAGAAGACATTGCTCTGGTTCTGACTCCGCAGGAATGGTACCAGTAATGTGGCACCAACACTTGACAATGGCTCAGTCTCAGCAATAGTTTGACAAAAGAAGAATCTCACCATTTGTTGACTGACACCAGTAGAGTCACATCAGTAATCAATAACAGTTCAGTCTCACTCATATTTTTGTGTGCCTTAGGACTGGAGATAAGATTGCCACAGAAATGAAATCAACTATGAAAGATATTCATTTGTAATTCTAAGTGCTTACATTCACATAAACAATTATTTAACATGTACACAGGCCAGTAGTTACTACCTATTTCCATTATTCATCATTTTCTCTGGCACCTTTCACCACTTAATCCCATTTTTTCCAAAATTAAAATTTAAAGAGGCAACTTCAGTCTGGTTTGGGCAATGACACCATTCACTGGGAGACACAGGAGAAGAAGATGGGTCGGGGAGTGAAGTTAAATTCATCCTGAGCCATTCTAGATTTATAATGCCCAGCTAGACTTGTGTGCTGTTCGCCAAATTCTTCTAAAAAGCTATCCCATTAAGCCCAGCACAAGGTCGACTAATGCCTTCTGGCTTCTGTGAGTCTGAGGTTCGTATCTCTGATATTAGATAATCCATTTCACTGAATGCTACAGAGACCATTCTTTTGCAGAGGAAAACGAGTATTTTCCAACTTCGAAATAGACTTGCTAAAAGGTAGATTTCTAATTTCTAGTTAGGCGATTTATACTGTCTTCTTTAATAAGGCATATGTGAAGTAGGTTCAGATCCAGGTCTATGTATCATGCTCTTGTTCAAACACACTTGATATTTACAATTTCAACCATGTCACCAAGATGGGGGGAAAATCATGATTTAGTATGCTGAGCAAAGTTGACTCACTGATCATCCCAGGATTTAATCAGAAAATGCTCAAGATTTCAAGGCAAATATGAGCTGTAGCTGCTCATCTCTCCTAGTTCTAATCTATTACCCTATTTGGTACCATTAGAGAACCGGAGCAGAGTATTCAACACAACCTAACATGTCAGACTAGACAACTTGTATGCAATAAAAAAGGCCAAAGGCAGAATTAAACATCAAATGACCCCATTTTCTTCAAACACATTGACACTGATTTCTCTTTAGTCTTTTTCAACAATGATATTGTCTTTATATGTTTTTATTACAATAAATTCATACCAAATCAATAAATTCTTACACTTCCATGAGATTTTTGTTTTTGTTTGTCCTGGGACTTGAACTCTGGGCACTGTCCCAAGCAACTTTTGCTCAAGGCTGGCATTCTACCACATGAGCTACAGTGCCATTTCCAGATTTTTCTGAGTAGTTTATTGGAGATAAGAGTCTCATAAGCTTTCTTGCCCCAAGAAGCTTCAAACTGCAATCCTCAGATTTCACCCTCCTGAGAAGCTAGGGTTACAGGCATTGATTCCTGGGTCCTACCTTTGCCTATGTTTCTTTGCTGTGGTGTAAACGTTAAAGAACAGGAAGTTCTAATGTTTCTTACTATCAGTGGAACTATGTTGAAAACTTAGAAATAACTTGAGAATACCAACATTAGGATTCATCGCCATGATGTGGCAAAGGCATGGGAGGTTTAGAAATCTTCACATGTGATAGACAGACTCTTCTGAAGAGACAATGCCCCTATTAAACTTATGGCTTCTAATGTGTTACCTCCAACATCCTAAAAATATCCCAGAGACTTTTATGTTCTTGGTACTAAAGTTTGTAAGATATGGTGAACAGAGGATGTTGTCCTAATGACCTAGGACTAGATTTCATAACTACATAGATGCCCTCATACTAATTAATATGATCATCTTAACTACCATCTGAAACAGTATTCATTGTTGAGGAGAAAAAAACCACAGGCTATTCTCAGCCACAGAACATGACCAAAAATTGTGGATACACATTTCTTTCTGTATAGCTGAATTGCATGTCATCGTCTGATGAAAACCAACCCAAAATTTCAGTTATATTCTAGTTATAATGTCAAGCCAGACTCTGGACAACCTGCTTCTGGAAGTCCTCTCCAGGCTGGTATGGCCCGTGCCTTTGTCAGATTAACTGCATGGCCCACATCTGAGGTCATCCTAAATCTCATAATGGAGAAGAACAAACTCAAATACTCAACTACAACTAGTTTAATTGGCTGTGAACTTCCATAGGGTTTGGGATTATTGTGTTTGGGGGATGAGAATTTTAGGGGATTAACAATATTTGAAAAACACAGTCATTTTTTCCAAATACAATATCAGAAAAAACTCCATTTGGGTTGGCCTAGCATGCTCAAGACCCTGGGTTTGATTCCCAGTGCTGCAAGAAAAGAATAAGAGGGCTGGGGATATGGCCTAGTGGCAAGAGTGCTTGCCTCGTGTACATGAGGCCCTGGGTTCGATTCCTCAGCACCACATATACAGAAAATGGCCAGAAGTGGCGCTGTGGCTCAAGTGGCAGAGTGCTAGCCTTGAGCAGGAAGAAGCCAGGGACAGTGCTCAGGCCCTGAGTTCATGGCCTAGGACTGGCCAAAAAAAAAAAAAGAAAAGAAAAAGAAGAAAGCTGGATAGGGGGAGAGAACGGAACAGAAGAGGGGCAAGGGGAAAGAGAGGGAGAGAAAGGGGAAGGGACAAGAGAAGGAGGGGAGAGGAATAGGAAAGGAAGGAAGGGAGAAGGGGATGGGAAGACAAAGGAGAGGTGAACAGAAGGAGAGAGAAGAGGGGGAAGATGAAACACACTCCCAATTCTTTTGTCACTCAGTGACAAACACAATCAAATTCTCATCCCTATACCTGGGAAAATAAGGAAATGCAATGAAGCTGGGTATTGGGGCACCGGGGCTCACATTTCAGACCCAGTGACTCCAGACTCTGAGACAGAAGAATTGATTGAGCACTTTGCCTTAATACCAGCCAAGGCAACACAGCCAGACCCTGCCTTCCAGTATAATTTCTACTCATTAAAAATGAAGTCTAAAATACAAGTCAAATTAAATCCTCTAGCGACCTTAAAGGTAAGTTGTAGCTAACAAACAAACAACCTATTTCAATTCAGAACAGTAAATGTTCTTTACTCATGTGTATTTGTAAAGATCTAGTAATCTGAAGACCACCACAAAATAAGGAAACTAGAGAAAAGCTCAAAAAAAATGTTCACAGTGTTCTTGACCAAACTAAATAAAATCCCATTGTAATTTTCAGCATAAGAAAATGTTTAATTCTTTGCTCTTTTTCTTGAGTCAGCATAACTTCCTGTATCTGCCTTATGGATAACATTGGATGAGCCAGCCTAAGAGAACTGGAGTCCTGTTCTTACTGTTCATCTGCTGTTTGGATCTAGCCCATTGCGACTTTCCTTATTTCTGACACAAATTCATCAAGATCACTTCATTAGTAATGGAAAAACTGTACATGGGACAAGAAATTATTTCGGGGAAAAATCTAAAACTTTCAAATGTTGAAATTATTTCACCATAAAATTTGGACTGCAATTAAGTTGTCACACTGATTGAAAATTCACTTCGGAGCATTTTTTTTCCAGAAAAAAAAGCTTTTCTATCTGTAACATAATACAAGGAGAACACGCAACAATGCAGAGGAAATAGCATCAGCATCAAGAGATTTGGGTGACTAAAGAACATCCGCAATAATTTTAGCATTTACCATTTTCCTTTGATTTCTCTGCAGAGAAAATACTTCATTATACAAAATAACTCTGCTAGAAAAAGAATGTATGCCCACATCCTCATGATTCCTACGTATGTAGTAATACATACATATATATATATATAAATATATATAAATATATATATATATATATTTCATACCGTAAAGTATGGCTGTTGAGGTGGAAAGCAATGTCTAGTATCCAAGAATGCAAAGCGAGCAAAACAAGCCACTGTTATGCATGGACATAGACCACCTCTCCATAACACACAAGATACCTGTTCTGGAATTTCTTCTTGTTAAGTAAGCTGTTTCATTAAAGAATAAGAAAAAATAATTTTTTACTGCTTTTCAATTAACCTGTATGAGCTATTTCTCAAAAACTAACAAAATATGCTAGGCACCATTGGCTCATGCTTACACTCCAGCTACTGAGGAGGCTGAGAGCTGAGGGTTGCTGTTTGAAGCCAGCCCTACCAGTAAGACTGTGAGCCTGTTATCACCAAGTAACCAGTCAAAAAAAAAAAAAAAGCCTCTGAGTAGAGCTGTGGCTCATGTGGTAGAGCACTAATCTTGATTTTAAAAAAGTAAAAATTCAGACCACTCCCAGGCCCTGAATTCAAGCACCCAACAGGCACAACATACTCTAAAATGAAACATGTAAAGATACACGCAAACCTAATTCAATAATTAATGAAACAGAAAAAGACTCAGGGTCCATCATGATACCCTAGTATGAATGAGCAAAGTTGAGTAAATTCTAAACATGGCGTGTTTTCCCTGCTCAGGCGAGGCCAGCCAGGTTTAGTAAGGTTCCACAACGAATGAGGCCCCACAGGACTCCTGCCCTTACAAGGAGACCATTTTCCACCAGAGTGGGACCTTCCTGGAAGTGACCACCTTCCCCTGAAACCATGTCTATCCTCAGCCGAAGCCTTGGGAGGCAAGTTCCTCTGTTGGAACTTTCTGGAGAATGGAGCCAAGTTCTTTTTCTGGACAGCTCGAGAATTTGAGGATATTTGGATACTTCTCCACTCTGAAGCTTCTTTGCAGTTATCCTACTCATATTTATACCATATGGCACCAATGAGACGCTCAAGTAAACATTCTTTGCACACCATTTTACTAACTCAGTTCTTTAGTATTTATTAAGACTAACATGGGCTGGGCACTGGAAAACCTGTAGCATACAATTCTTTCATTAAAACTTTGACTCTGAGGACCATAATAACATACCTCTTAACTAGCGTCATTCTATGGCAGTGATTATAGACTTAATTCCTTAGATGCTGTATTAGTTCTAGAGAGCTCCATGCAGTATTGTTAATCATCAAGAGGCGCTTCTCTTTCTATTTTTGATGGAGTAGGTAACTTAGGCTGGAAGCACTTAAAGACCTTCCAATCCTAAACTACTCATTAACAGTGGAGCCAGACTTTCCAACAATTCTGATCCTCCAACTGAGTCCTTTCTACTGGCTACACCAATGCTACCTAAGTGGGGGGAAATAACCAGCATACTATTTTAGACACATTATGAATATGGCACTATTTATGTTACCGGTATTTACTCCAAAACATTTAAGTGCAAAAATCTTTAAGAACATGGATAAGCAGTGCTGATTTGTAAAAATTTAATGAAGGTCATTAAAAATAATGCTGGCTGCTAGAAAAAATTGGAAGAGAAAATGCCGAGTGTACCAAATCCTACTTTACCTAGCTGAAACTAACTCTTTTGAACGTATTTTCTCTGACCTAAGTGTCTATTCAAGAGCATAGTCTTTCCCTTGCTAAAATAAATTAGGTGAGTGGAGCTCTTGCATTTAGTGATAAAGCACACCCAGGAGACCAACTATGTCTACTTCAACACTGTACTCACCGTAATGTGAAAATCCCACCTACCATCTTGGATTTTTTCTTTGGAGGGCAACATTTACTAAACCTCTGTAGTTAATTATATTAAATAGTACTGTCACATCATATACTGTGAACTTTGCAGAAGAGAAATTTGACCAGTGTCTTTCAAGGGAGTACATTTATATATATATATATATTATTTTCAAACCTTCACAACATAGTTACTCTGCATGCTGATTTCCTTTCTATTTCACATTATAAGATCGAACATTGAGTGTCTGGGGGAAAATTATTTAACTTTTACAATATTTGTACTAAATTTAATATTAATAAAAAGGGGAAAATCATCTCAAAATTCGAACAACGTTTTTACTGCAAACACTACTTGCAGAAAAAGAGCTCTTCAATTTAGCACCTTTTAAAAGAGATTTTATAAATGATGATACAGTATGTTAAATTAATCCTTCTTTTACTCTCACATTCTCTGCCCTCTCAACCCCTATTATTCAATAGCTTTCACTGAGTTTTGTTTTGCCATCTTCATTCTCAGATGCAATATGTTTCAGTATTGTTCAACCTGTAACATTCTCTACCCACACGTGGTGTACTTTGTACATATCTTTTAAGGATAAGAAAGCTGAGGCAAGTCATGAGGCTAGGAGAGATGGGGAGAATGAAGGAAGGGGATGCATTGTACTCAACTGATATGGTGAATACAACTCCTTTGTACAAAGACTTCAAGATTTTAAAAAAAAAGAATTACAGTATCTCCATTTAACAAAATATAACAGAATGTAAACTTCCGTGTCCTATTATTAAAATAAATTGTTTTACAAGGCCAAATTTGAAGGCAAGAATGACATTTGGAAGTCCTTGAACCCAACCCCATTATCTAATAGATACAGACAATAGAGGTATCAGCTAGAATGAACCAAATCACCTCCTATTGGAACACGAGTTCATTGAGATCTGTTTCCCAACTCTCCATAGAACTCTGATACAAATGTGCTATAGAGGAAGACACAAGGGAGACAGACAGCTCAGAACAAACTGCATGTGAATTATGTGGCATTATTAGGAAGAGCAATATAACCAGTACTAGCACAGCTTCTGATCTACCTGGAGGATTTAAGAAAATGCTTATCATTTCAACTTGACGTCTGTGTAGGTCATTAAGGCTGGGTAGCCATTTGACAGGCAGACATGAATGGGGAAGATTCCAGGAAGAAGAGACAGAGACAGAAAAGCAGGAAGAAAACAAGTTTCTAGAAACCAGGAATTCCTATTGCTGAATGCTATAAGTATTAGGAAAATTTTAAAAAGGCTGGGGTCAACTTGGGCTCCTTCCATAAGGCAGTGGAGAAGAGGTATTTAAGCATAAAATCTACATTTTAGAAGTGTCCCAATGTGCAGGGTGCTGGTGGCTCATGCCTGTCTGTCATCCTAGCTACTCAAGAGGCAGAGCTTTGAGGATCATGGTTTAATGCCAATGAGGACAAGAATGTCTCTTAAAGAGTCTCATCTCCAGTTAACTACAAAACAAAAAGGAAAACAAACACCTGGATGTGGCAGTGTGGTTCACAGTGACAGAGGACTAGCCTTGAAAAGAAAGGAAGAAGGGCTGGGAATATGGCCTAGTGGTAGAGTGCTTGCCTTGTATACATGAAACCATGGGTTCGGTTCCTCAGCACCACATACATAGAAAAAAGCAAAAGTGGAGCAATGGCTCAAGTGGTAGTGTGGTAGCCTTGAGCAAAAAAAAAAAAAAAAACTGCGGGCAACTTTGCTCAGGACCTGAGTCCAGGACTGGCAAAGGAACGAACTAAGGAAGGAAGGAAGGAAGGAAGGAAGGAAGGAAGGAAGGAAGGAAGGAAGGAAGGATAAAAGAAAGAGAGTAAGTGAGAGAGAGAGGAAGAGAGTGAATGAACTCAGGGACAGCACCTGCGTTCATGCAACACAAACAATAACAAAAACAAAGAATCAACAAAGTGCTAGTTTTCCAATAAGAGATTAAACATTTGTTAGAAATATATTCCTTACTTATTTTTTAAAAGCCCCTCGCATTTGAATTTTTAAATTTAGCTCAAATGAGCAAAGCATCAGGCAGAACTTCATAGGTCGTATTTAAAAGATCACATTGGCACTGAACTACATTGAGCTCCTACATCATCATCAGTATAGAGAAAAGGAGTCTAACCTTACATTTCTTTTTTTTTCAGAAAATAGAAAATGCTGTCAAGATGATATCCTCTCAAATAATTGTTACTTCTAAATGGGCATAATTAGTTGGTTGAGAGCAGTCATGATTGACCTAGTAGTTTTCAATGTTATCAAAAGTTCTAAAGGCCATCTTTGATCAGCAAACTTTTTTAGAATAATCCTCACAGCTACCATGTGCCTTATAATTAGAAAGACACCATCACCTCCACTTGGAGTAGCCAGCAGCCTCTCTATGTGTTTTCCTTTTCGTTTTTTTGTAATAATTACTTATTTATTGTCAAAGTGATGTACAGATGGGTTACAGTTTCATACATTAGGCTATGTTTTCTTATATGCAAATTATGATTTCAACACTTACCCGATCTAATATTCAGGTTGTTCTAGCAATGAAATGAGATAATTAATGTAAGATCAATTAGCAATTTTTAGAAAGCTGAGCTGTATGAAAGCTCACACCTCATTGTTGGATCCTCAGATTCATAGCATCTAGGACCATACAACTCATTAAATTGTGTTTTACATCATACTTCCTCATATACATATTGGGCCATCTTATTTTTTTAATTGTCATTTCAAGGGTTCTACTCATCTATTTTTTAAAAAAATCCTCATGACCAAAATGTGCCCTCTAATTCTGTAGGAATAATGTAGTTTGCTGCATACAAATTACTGTCATCACATATTTCTAAGCTGTGTACATTGAACATAACAAAACAGGTTAAAATTAAAACACATGATTTAGCCAGGCACCTGGGGCTCATGCCTGTAAACCTGGTTACTCAGCAAGCTGAGATCCAGAGGATCAGGGTTCAAAGCCAGCCCAAGCAGTAAAGTCCAAAAGACTCCATCTCCAATTAACCCGTGAAATGCTGGGCTAGATGTGTAAGTGGCAAAGTAGCAGCTGAGCGGGCATACATGGCAGGATGAAGCCTTGAATTCAAACCTTGTTACTAGAGGTGGTGTGAGAAGAGAGGAGAGAGGAGGAGAGGGCACGGAAGGGGAGGGGAGGGAATGGGAGAAGAGAGGAGGGGAGGGGAGGAGAAGAGAGGAGAGGAGAGGAGAGGGGACAGGAAGGGAGGGGAGGGAAGGGGAGGAGAGGAGAGGAGAAGAGAGGAGAGGAGAGGAGAAGAGAAGAGAGAGTGCCCAATACATGGTTTAATAAGATTCTAATAGTTCAGGACTTATTTTTGTAGCTTTAGACTGATTTACAGAAGGAAAAGGCTTTTCACAAGTGAATGAACAATTATAGAAAGCAAATTGCTGTCTTCCACATAATAAACACATAAACATATTTCCATGTAATATTTTACATCAACATGACTGTTTACCTAGAAAATATGTCAAAATACTTGACTTAGGAAAAACAGTCCATCACTTAAAATATTGTAAATTATCTTTCCAATCAGATTTTAAAACAAAAAAAAATAGCTGCTAAGTGCCAGTGGCTCACACCTGTAATCCTAACTTCTCAGGAGTCTATGAGCTGAGAATCACAGCTCAAAGCCAGCCAGGCAGGAAAGTTTGTGAGACTCATCTCCAAATAACTACCAAAAAAACTGGAAGTGGACCTATGGTTCAAATGGTAGACTACTAGTCTTGAGCACAAAAGTACAAGGACAGCACCCAAGCCCTGAGTTCAAGCCTCAGGACTGGCACAATGAACAATTCATAAATAGACCCAAGATGTTAGAATGGCAATGTGGCTTAGCAGCAGAGTGCTTGCCTAGCATGCATGAAGCCCTGGGTTCCATTCCTCCCCACCACATAAACAGAAAAAGCTGGAAGTAGTGCTGTGGCTCAAATAGTAGAGTGCTAGCCTTGAACAAAAGCATCTCAGGGACAGTGCTAAGGCTTTGATTTCAAGCCTCAGAACTGGCAAAAAAAAAACCCCACAACATTACATTAAGTATATGTATATAAGCCCCTGGAAATACTACTGGGAAATCATATTATATATATAATCTGAAAATAATTACTAAATGAATTAAGTTAGCGTAATGAATATTTAATTAGGTCAAGAACCTAAATGCTTGCATACAGTACTTAGAAATTTTCTAAGCACACTCTGCTGTGAATCTGTTTTATAATGTTGTACAGTAATATGGTAATACTATCATAATATTATAGCTGATTAATATTCTCTATGAATTTTTTAGTAAGTGCCACCACAGTAGAGCAGCTAAATAAATATTACCACAAGTAATTGAGACCATGAGTGACAGGTGATTGAACTGCTCTTTGTGTTTAAATTACAAAATGAGTTTTCACACAGAAGGAGAAGGGATGGAATCACGGGAGGGGCCCGGAGAAGTTATCTACCAACTCTTTCCAAGTGACTATGTTAGGAATTATAAACATAGCCAAAAAACAGGAGAGGAAGTAAAAATCAACCTCCCCGCACCATCAAGGCCTTAGGAATCGAGTGCTGCATATTGTGTAATGATTGAGTATTGTGTAATGATCCCCATGGAATAAGCCATGTGCCCTTGGCCCTGAGAAAGGCCCCTGTGAGCTCTTCCCAGGGACCATAATCCTGTCATTCCTTTCAACCCTGACAAGGAACCGGCCTTGAACTGACAGCAATCTGTCACATGGTTGTCATCTCCAACCACATTTCCTCAGACCTTTCACAGGGTTGAGTTCGAGGTGACCAACCCTATTGTAACAAAAAGATCAGTGTGTCCAGGCCCAAAGCAAGACAGAGATGTGTGATGCCCTTTGTAACATCTGACCACCCAAGAGAAAGACCGTGAATGAGGCCAACAACAGAATCCGCAGAGGAGCCTGAGGGAATAGAAGCTGACCAGAGACCAGATCTGCCTCTGCTCGCAAACAAGTGGTCTTTATGGCAAAAGTTATTTTTCAAAAAACTCATGATGATTCTGTCTCCTGTATTCTATTAACAAATTCCAAGAAATACCCATTTTTATTCAATCCCAGGCAAAATTTCACATAGCCTGGAATGTCAAGCTGATCTCCAGAAAGTTTATTTAAAAGGCCAGTCATGCATAAGGGATGTACAGTAACAATGGGCGTAGATGTTGGCCACCCATCAATCTACTAACAAAATGCCAAAAGACTTTGTACAGCGCCTTGAGCAAGTAGTCATGGGACTGTTTCCTTTCCCTTCCTTCAACATTTCCTTCAACACACTGGGAAAAATACAGATCCATCTCTTCTTTCCTCCATATACCCTGCTTCTCCACACACCTGCTGACATCGCAATGTCATTATAAGTTCTCACAGATGATCAACTGTCAACAAAATACTTTGCGTGTGCCTAGCACAGGCTTGACACATAATTGGTACTTAAGATTGTACTTATCGTGTGAGTCTTTTTGGAGGGATGGGTGCATTTCTTACACAAGCGGGTTTTATTGAACATGCTGAGCAAGAAACATCCCATTTTAAAAAGTCAGCGAGATCTCAAAAGACTAGAATAAGCTAAGGAAGGGAACATTCTGGACTTTAGAAGTTGTTTCAAGATGGAAGTTAGTTAAGTGTGGTCTAGGCAAGACTGATCTCTACTACTAACTGCTGAATTCTATCAAGGAAGATGACGCCAGCAAATAAAAGGAAATTATGTGACACAACTATGTGTGTGGTGGAGGACTTCTTATTTTCAATAGAGATTTATTCCCTACTCACTTCCACTCTTGGACCAGAGTTCTGTTTGGTAAGAGAAATGAACTACCATATATTAGCAAACATTGTCAACATTTCCTCAATATGGTGTCTCACCCAAAATTCTTCTTTATCAGGCAGATTTTCTGTTTTCGTGGCTTGCCACCCTCTAGAATGGTTCTTCTTTGCCAATATTTCCTCTAAAACTCAACAAAAATGCCATGTGGATGATTCAAACCTTGCCTTGCACAATAGAACTAACACCTGCCATGCTCCTGGAATGACACTTTGAGC
Source organism: Perognathus longimembris pacificus (assembly GCF_023159225.1). Taxonomy (NCBI): domain Eukaryota; kingdom Metazoa; phylum Chordata; class Mammalia; order Rodentia; family Heteromyidae; genus Perognathus; species Perognathus longimembris. The sequence goes on along the minus strand of NW_025960074.1, from coordinate 221 downwards.
CCAACAATACCCATGGCCTTCATTTTCGCACCTTTCCATTCACCCTTCCGAAAAGGATGCCTGGCGATGTCAAAAGGATGAGAACATCTTTATTCTCAAGTGCCATTACATTCAATTAGACAGGAACTCAAGTATAATATCCTTGATCATCACCCATTCATAGTAATTTAGAGCTTTTCTTTTGAGTCTAAAGTTGCAACAGTCGTTGCAAGATAATCAGC